>NC_133720.1:8930734-8975743 GCF_048934315.1 Petromyzon marinus
AGAAATATCAGTCATCAGTAAATCCTCGTTATTATGAACATGGACATGGAAATTTGTGAATTATCACCATCATCACTAGTATCACCACTGTCATCATCACTATCATCATCATCATCATCACTATCATCATCACGATCATCATGACGAACACCTTTTTCATCGTTTTTAGTAAATCAATATCATTATTAGGATCGTTATCACCACGATCATTTATAATCATGTATTTGGAAAGCCGTGGCTGGGCGTGCCGGCTACACAACTCAACAACCAGCCTCACGAATGATGGGACTGTCTCTCACACACATACACACTCACCCACTCACTTACTCACCCACTCACCCACTCACTTACTCACACACTCACCCACTCACTTACTCATCCACTCACCCACTCACCCACTCACTTACTCACCCACTCACCCACTCACTTACTCACCCACTCACCCACTCACTTACTCACCCACTCATTTACTCACCCACTCACCCATTTACTTACTCACCCACTCACGTACTCAACCACTCACTTACTCACCCACTCACGCACTCACCCACTCACTTACTCACCCACTCACCCACTCACTTACCCACTCACCCATTCACTTACTCACCCACTCACGTACTCACCCACTCACTTACGCACCCACTCACCCACTCACCCACTCACTTACTCACCCACTCACCCACTCACTTACTCACCCACTCACCCACTCACTTACTCACCCACTCATTTACTCACCCACTCACCCATTCACTTACTCACTCACGTACTCAACCACTCACTTACTCACCCACTCACCCATTCACTCACTCACCCACTCACGTACTCACCCACTCACGCACCCACTCACTCACCCACTCACCCACTCACTCACCCACTCACTTACTCACCCACTCACCCATTCACTCACCCACTCACCCATTCACTCACCCACTCACTCACCCACTCATCCATTCACTCACTCACCCACTCACTCACCCACTCACCCATTCACTCAGCCACTCACTCACCCACTCACTCACCCATTCACTTACTCACCCACTCACATACGCACCCATTCACTCACCTACTCACTCATGCGGTGGTTGGGCGTGCGGACTACATGACCCAGCCAACGCAGCCTCGCCTACCGGAGGGGCTCACTGATGATATGGACTCGCACTGGAAATCCAGTCTGGTTAAACCCAGGATGGATCCAAGGCAGTGTCAGTCTGAGTGTTTCAAACCGGCGCAGATGTTCCTCCATTAGAGGGTTCCACGTTTCGCAAACAAAGAGAAGGGAGGGCATGACCGTGGCCGAGAAGACCCGAAGCTTCGTGTGGAGCGACAGAACAGGCAGCCTCCACACATAACTTGAACACGCGCCTCATTAACATTGACAAAGATCATCCGTATAGCCTCGCAGTACCGTTGTGGTGCAGTTAGCGAGCACCTATTAAGAGTGGCACGGCATACACTGGCACCGCCTACGGCTGCCCCTGTCAACAGGTACTCGTTTGACACTGAGTCGACTTAGGAGAGGCCCAGTATCGATTCAGATATTCGCTGTCACTGATGTTGGCCGTGAGCGGGAATCGATCTCGGGTCGTTGGGTTCACCACTGCGCCACCGCTCCCCACATCACAACACAAAGACAAAGATGACCCGTATAGCCTGAACAGCCTGTAGGGGCAAGTGCTGTTAGCGAGCACCTATGAAGGCCGGCACAGCACACAAGGGGATGGGCGGACAGCACCACGCCCGGCCGCCTTTGTCTCCCTAGTGGCGATGCTTACACACCGCACCAGGTACTCATTTGAGGCTGAGTCGACCTAGGGGATGCCCAGACCGGTTCAGATATTCTTCACCGGTGTTGATCGTGAGTGGGAATCGAACCTGCAGCGCGCTAACCGTTGCGCCACCGCTCAGCAGGTCACAAGACACACACACACACACCCGATATGACGCGTGTGTGTGTGTGTGTTAAACCGTGACCTTCACACTGACCTCTGGGTCGCTGTGCAAGGGACCCTGGCTCCTATCTCAAATGCGCAACACGGCGGGGATATTTGAACACAAACTAACGAGGCAGACCCCGACAGCCGCACCTCCACATCAAAGGTATCACGGTATTTATATTATTACTTACACATCCAACCAGCCGCGAATGCATCATTGCAGTGGCATCGGTTTGATGCAAGGGAAACCCTGGCGCGGTTTCGGCATTCAGTGTCTCATCAGCAGCACAGTCGAGCTTTGCGAGGACCGATGCAGCAGGTGAACCGCGGTACCTCGCCGCGGTGGCTAGGAGATGTTAACTCCTTCGCCTGGTCTACAGGAGGTCGTGGGTTCGAACCCGACCCTAACGCCTGCTGCTGCTGCTGTGTATTTGGAGTTTGCGTCTCTCTCCCCGTGGTCGCGTGGATTCCCTCCCGGGGTGTTCCCCTTCGCACTTAGACTCAACGCCTCGACACCTTGAGAGTAGTTGGCTGCTGCTCTACATTGCCACGTGACGATGACGATGATGATGACGATGATGATGATGAGGATGATGATGATGATGACGATGATGATGACGATGATGATGACGATGATAACGATGATGATGATGACGATGATGATGACGATGATGATGACGATGATGATGACGATGATGATGACGATAATAAGCCGCCACCTTGCTGCGCTGTCATTTGTGGTGGGCAGGATGCTTCTGAAACAGGTGCTTCCGTAGCTCAGTGGGGCCTTGCCTGTTAATTATGAGAACGAAAAGAGTTTAGTTCAGTTTTTAGTCTGAGATGTTTATTGGCAAGCCCCCCCCCCCCCCCCCACATGGGTCCCGGTTTGACGCAAAACTCCTCTCCACCCAGGAGGCGAGGAATCCAAGCGGCACGGAACAACTGAGGGGGGCACCCCCCCCCTCCCCCAGGTCCGCCCCTCCACGGACACTGCGACACGAGTCAGGCGAACACGCCGGGCGATCTCATCATCAGCACCGTTGGTGTCATGAGACAATCCAACACTCCTGCACCGGTTTCGACATTCAGTGTCTAATCAGCAGCACCAGCAGCAGGGTCACCCTCGATGCTGCTGCAGGTGAACTCCCTGCCGGGTTCGTACTGCCAAGTGCCCTCCTCTCTGCCCGTCGCGGATCCCGCTCCGACTCGCAACCCAGCGGCACCACGCGTCACTGTCCACATCAAGAAATACTTTTTTACACATCAGTAGGTAATGATAATGATAATAACATTCCCTGCGCATCTTACAAGTTGCACATTCCCTGCGTTTTTGCATTTTTCATGGACGTCCCATTATAGTTGCATCAGTGTGTCCAATTTATAATATGGTAGTGTGAGGCTTTGGATATTTGTGCGAGTCTGTGGGTCTCTGTGTGAGTCTTTGGATCTGTGTGAGTCTGTGGGTCTCTGTGTGAGTCTATAAATATGTGTGTGAGTCTGTGGGTCTCTGTGTGAGTCTATAAATATGTGTGTGAGTCTGTGGGTCTCTGTGTGAGTCTGTGGATCTTTGTGTGAGTCTGTGGCTCTCTGTGTGAGTCTGTGGATCTTTGTGTGAGTCTGTGGGTCTCTGTGAGTCTTTGGATCTTTGTGTGAGTCTTTGGGTCTCTATGTGAGTCTTTGAATCTGAGTGCGAGTCCGTGGGTTGCTGTGTGAGTTTTTGGATCTTTGTGTGAGTCTCTGTGTGAGTCTTTGGATCTGTGTGTGAGTCTGTGGCTCTCTGCGTGAGTCTTTGGATGTTTGTGTGAGTCTTTGGGTCTCTATGTGAGTCTTTGAATCTGTGTGCGAGTCCGTGGGTCGCTGTGTGAGTTTTTGGATCTTTGTGTGAGTCTGTGGGTTTCTGTATGAGTATAGGTTTTTGTGTGAGCCTTTGGGTCTTTTTAAGAGGCTATGGGTCTCACAGCCTCACACAGTGACCCACAGAATCACGCAGAGAGACAGTCACTCAGAGACTCATGTAATTATAGGAATCAAGGCAAAGTCCCATTGGAGAGCTTCTCCGGTAGGCAAGGTTGCGTTGGCTGGGTCACGTCGCCCGCATGCTCAGAAACTACATGCCCAATCAGCTTCCCTTTGGCCGGATAGAGGGAGCTAAACGGGCTCGGCAAGGGATAGAGAAAAGGTGGACTGGTGGGTGAGTGGGTGGGTACGTGGGCCGACTCAGCCTCAAATGAGTACCTGGTGTGGTTTGTAAACATCACCACTGGAGAGACAAAGACGGCCGGGCGTGGTGTTGGCCACCGAGCCCCTCGTGTAAGGTGCCGGCCTTTCATAGGTGCTCGCTAACAGCACTTGCCCCTACAGTTTGTTCAGGCTATTCGGGGGATCTTTGTCTTTGAGTGTATGAGTGAGTGGCATTGGCTAGAGAAGAGATGGACTGATGGTTGAGTGGGTGGGTGGGTGAGTGTGTGGGTGAGTGGCATGGCTAGAGAAGAGATCGACTGATTAATTGAGTGGGTGAGTGTGTGTGTGTGAGTGGCATTGCTAGAGAAGAGATCGACTGATGGTTGATTGGGTGGGTGAGTGAGTGGGTGAGTGTGTGGGTGAGTGGCATGGCTAGAGAAGAGATGGACTGATGGTTGAGTGGGTGAGTGAGTGAGTGAGTGGGTGAGTGTGTGGGTGAGTGGCATGGCTAGAGAAGAGATCGACTGATGGTTGTTTGGGTGAGTGAGTGAGTGAGTGGGTGAGTGTGTGGGTGAGTGGCATTGGCTAGAGAAGAGATGGACTGATGGTTGAGTGGGTGGGTGGGTGAGTGTGTGGGTGAGTGGCATGGAAAGAGAAGAGATGGACTGATGGTTGAGTGGTTGAGTGAGTGGGTGAGTGAGTGGGTGAGTGTGTGGGTGAGTGGCATGGCTAGAGAAGAGATGGACTGATGGTTAAGTGGGTGAGTGAGTGAGTGAGTGTGTGAGTGAGTGAGTGAGTGGGTGAGTGAGTGGGTGAGTGAGTAGGTGAGTGTGTGGGTGAGTGGCATGGCTAGAGAAGAGATGGACTGATAGTTGAGTGGGTGAGTGAGTGGGTGAGTGAGTGAGTGGGTGAGTGGGTGAGTGTGTGGGTGAGTGGCATGGCTAGAGAAGAGATTAACTGATGGTTGAGTGGGTGGGTGGGTGAGTGTGTGGGTGAGTGGCATGGCTAGAGAAGAGATCGACTGATTAATTGAGTGGGTGAGTGTGTGTGTGAGTGGCATTGCTAGAGAAGAGATCGACTGATGGTTGATTGGGTGGGTGAGTGAGTGGGTGAGTGTGTGGGTGAGTGGCATGGCTAGAGAAGAGATGGACTGATGGTTGAGTGGGTGAGTGAGTGAGTGAGTGGGTGAGTGTGTGGGTGAGTGGCATGGCTAGAGAAGAGATCGACTGATGGTTGTTTGGGTGAGTGAGTGAGTGAGTGGGTGAGTGTGTGGGTGAGTGGCATTGGCTAGAGAAGAGATGGACTGATGGTTGAGTGGGTGGGTGGGTGAGTGTGTGGGTGAGTGGCATGGAAAGAGAAGAGATGGACTGATGGTTGAGTGGTTGAGTGAGTGGGTGAGTGAGTGGGTGAGTGTGTGGGTGAGTGGCATGGCTAGAGAAGAGATGGACTGATGGTTAAGTGGGTGAGTGAGTGAGTGAGTGTGTGAGTGAGTGAGTGAGTGGGTGAGTGAGTGGGTGAGTGAGTAGGTGAGTGTGTGGGTGAGTGGCATGGCTAGAGAAGAGATGGACTGATAGTTGAGTGGGTGAGTGAGTGGGTGAGTGAGTGAGTGAGTGGGTGAGTGGGTGAGTGTGTGGGTGAGTGGCATGGCTAGAGAAGAGATTAACTGATGGTTGAGTGGATGGGTGAGTGAGTGGGTGAGTGTGTGGGTGAGTGGCATGGCTAGAGAAGAGATGGACTGATGGTTAAGTAGGTGAGTGAGTGAGTGAGGGGGTGAGTGAGTGAGTGAGTGGGTGAATGAGTGGGTGAGTGTGTGGGTGAGTGGCATGGCTAGAGAAGAGATGGACTGATGGTTAAGTAGGTGAGTGAGTGAGTGGGTGGGTGAGTGAGTGAGTGGGTGAATGAGTGGGTGAGTGTGTGGGTGAGTGGCATGGCTAAAGAAGCGATGGACTGATGGTTGAGTGGGTGAGTGAGTGGGTGAGTGAGTGGGTGAGTGTGTGGGTGAGTGGCATTGCTAGAGAAGAGATGGACTGATGGTTGAGTGGGTGAGTGAGTGAGTGAGTGGATGAGTGTGTGGGTGAGTGGCATGGCTAGATAAGAGATGGACTGACGGTTGAGTGGATGGGTGAGTGGCATGGCTAGATAAGAGATGGACTGATGGTTGTGTGGGTGAGTGAGTGAGTGAGTGGGTGAGTGTGTGGGTGAGTGGCATGGCTCGAGAAGAGATGGACTGATGGTTGAGTGGGTGGGTGAGTGAGTGGGTGAGTGTGTGGGGAGTGACACAGGCTAGTGAAGACATCGACTCATGCGGTACAGGAGGATGTGGAGCTGAGTGGATTTGCCGTTGACTGAGTAACCAGCGGGGTCAAGATTGGCCTCTATAGAGGGCGATCTCCTCTCTTTCTCTCGTTCTCATTGTGTTGTGCAGCTCTTTCTCTCTCTATTTCTCTCTTTCTCTCTCTCTCTCTTTCCTCTCCCTTTCCTGTCCCTTTCCTCTCCCTTTCCTCTCCCTTTCCTCTCCCTATGGAGCTGGACGAGACAGAGGGAGAGGCGTTTCGTATCGTCCCGTGCTTGCTCATCTCCCACCGCACGCGGCACGATTCTCCACACAACAATTTAAACCTTCACGCGACACGAACTCATTCACTCTGCGGCCTTAAAAGCAAGCAAAGTAAATATTAGGCGACGTTCCGGGCAATGGCCCTTCTTCACAGCGGTCATCGCATCGCGTGGCGCTTTCAGATGCGCTTCTGCGGCCGTCTGGAACGCTCTTCCTTCCGATATTAGGAAGCCACTGGAGTTGTACACTTTTTAATCATCATCTAGACCAGGAGTGGGTAACGTCCGGCCCGTGAAATCATTTGGTCTCTGGCCCTGCCAAGGCAACCGCAGGCGGGACTCGAAATTCAATAAATCTAGGAGGAAACCTGGAAAAGCAGTTGCGAGTAGCAGCAACATCATCAAAACCAGCTAACATCACCACACGCCTCGCCAAAGAGAAGCAGTTCCAGCCATCGCATTAGGGGCGAGTTAATTAAATGTTTCACCAAATATAACGGGCTAATTTTTAAGTTGATAATTTTGTATGGCCCGCGAATGATGTTATAAATATCCAAATGGCTCTTGGCAGAAAAAAGGTTCCCCACCCCTGATCTGGATTGACGAACTAATTTCGTTAGAAGTGCTTTTGTATTTAGTTTGTTGTCAAACACACCGGTGTGCTGTACTAGTAACGAATTGGCCACGTTCTGTTGACGTGACAACTCTTACTAGTTAGCGGGTTTAAGCGACACATTTATATATTTATTACGCGATCTAACCCAAACAAACCTCTCGACTGACTGGGGTTAGTGTTCGTGTTGGCACCTGAGCGGGGATCGAACTCGGTTGGCCGGGTTCGTAGCAAAGTGCGCTAACCGCTGCACTACCGCTCCCCACTCTGCATCATGGATAGATATGCAACATATTCACGTTCACACAGGAATCACGAAGGCACCCACGCACGCACGTGTGTGGGTGTGTGTCTGTGTGTGTCTGTGTGTGGGTGTGTCTGTGTGTGGGTGTGTGTGTGTGTGTGTCTGTGTGTGTCTGTGTGTGGGTGTGTGTCTGTGTGTGTCTGTGTGTGTGGGTGTGTCTGTGTGTGGGTGTGTCTGTGTGTGGGTGTGTCTGTGTGTGTGTGTCTGTGTGTGCGTGTGTGTCTGTGTGTGTGTCTGTGTGTGTGTCTGTGTGTCTGTGTGTGTGTCTGTGTGTCTGTGCGTGTTTGTGTGTGTGCGTGTCTGTGTGTGTCTGTGTGTGTGTGTCTGTGTGTGTGTCTCTGTGTGTGTGTGTCTGTGTGTGTGTATGTGTGTGTGTCTGTGTGTGTGTGTGTCTGTGTGTGTGTCTGTGTGTGTCGGCGGACAGCTACCGATAAGTATCACCCGTCTCACAAATAGGCCCTCGCCTATCTCGCCTCTGCATATGTCGCTATGCATGCACATGAGACTCCACACGGACACACACAGCCCGTAGCACTCACATACACAGCTCATAGCACACACACACACAGCTCATAGCACACACACAGCTCATAGCACACACACAGCTCATAGCACACACACACAGCTCATAGCACACACACACAGCTCATAGCACACATCACACATCTCATAGCACACACCACACATCTCATAGCACACACACACAGCTCATAGCACACACACACAGCTCATAGCACACACACACAGCTCATAGCACACACACACAGCTCATAGCACACATCACACATCTCATAGCACACACCACACATCTCATAGCACACACACACAGCTCATAGCACACACACCGCTTATAGCACACACACACACAGCTCATAGCACACACACAGCTCATAGCACACACACCGCTCATAGCACACACACACACAGCTCATAGCACACACACACATCTCATAGCACACACACACAGCTCATAGCACACACACACACAGCTCATAGCACACACACAGCTCATAGCACACACACACACAGCTCATAGCACACACACACAGCTCATAGCGCACACACCGCTCATAGCACACACACACACCGCTCATAGCACACACACACACCGCTCATAGCACACACACACACCGCTCATAGCACACACACACACCGCTCATAGCACACACACACACCGCTCATAGCACACACACACACCGCTCATAGCACACACACACACAGCTCATAGGACACACACACAGCTCATAGCACACACACACAGCGCACAGCACACACACACACACACAGCGCATAGCACACACACACAGCTCATAGCACACACACACACAGCTCATAGCACACACACACAGCGCATAGCACACACACACAGCCTGTAGCACTCACACACACAGCTCATAGCACACATACACAGCTCATAGCACACACACACACACCGCTCATAGCACACACACATACACACAGCTCATAGCACACACACACACAGCTCATAACACACACAGCTCATAGCACACACACACACACAGCTCATAGCGCACAAATACAAAGATACCCCGAATAGCTTGACATCATTTTGGGACAAGTGCTGTTAGCGAGCATCGATGAAGGCCGGCACGGCACACGAGGGGTTGGATAAGTCAACACCACGCCCGACGGCCTTTGTCTCCCCAGTGGCGATGTTTACACACCGCACCAGGTACTCATTTGAGGCTGAGTCGACCTAGGAGAGGCCAAGGACCTGTTCAGATAATCGTCACTGTTGTTGGTCGCCAGGTTCGTAGCGCGCTAACCGCTACACTACCGCGCTAACCGCTACACTACCGCGCTAACCGCTACACTACCGCGCTAGCCGCTACACTACCGCGCTAGCCGCTACACTACCGCGCTAGCCGCTACACTACCGCGCTAGCCGCTACACTACCGCGCTAACCGCTACACTACCGCGCTAACCGCTACACTACCGCGCTAACCGCTACACTACCGCGCTAACCGCTACACTACCGCTCCCCGCACACATCGCAGAGCACACACACACACAGTCCGTAATGCGAACACAGCCCAGGTAACACACAGACACAAAGCCCAGGTAGCACACACACACACAGACAGAGCCCAGGTAACACACACACACACACAGCCCAGGTAACACATACACACATACACAGCCCAGGTAACATACACACACAGACACACAGCCCAGGTAACACACACACAGCCCAGGTAACACACACACACAGACACACAGAGCCCAGGTAACACACACACAGAGCCCAGGTAACACACACACACACAGCCCAGGTAACACACACACAGACACACAGCCCAGGTAACACACACACACAGACACACAGAGCCCAGGTAACACACACACACACAGAGCCCAGGTAACACACACACACACACAGCCCAGGTAACACACACACAGACAGAGCCCAGGTAACACACACACAGCCCAGGTAACACACACACACAGAGCCCAGGTAACACACACACACAGCCCAGGTAACACACACACACACACAGTCCAGGTAACACACACACAGACACACAGCCCAGGTAACACACACACACAGCCCAGGTAACACACACACACACAGCCCAGGTAACACACACACACAGAGCCCAGGTAACACACACACAGACACACAGCCCAGGTAACACACACACACAGACACACAGCCCAGGTAACACACACACATACACACAGCCCAGGTAACACACACACAGCCCAGGTAACACACACACACACACAGCCCAGGTAACACACACACAGCCCAGGTAACACACACACACACAGACACAGCCCAGGTAACACACACACACAGCCCAGGTAACACACACACACAGCCCAGGTAACACACACACACACAGAGCCCAGGTAACACACACAGACACACAGCCCAGGTAACACACACACACACAGCCCAGGTAACACACACACACAGACACACAGCCCAAGTAACACACACACACACACAGCCCAGGTAACACACACACACACAGCCCAGGTAACACACACACACGGAGCCCAGGTAACACACACACACACACTGCCCAGGTAACACACACACAGAGCCCAGGTAACACACACACACACAGCCCAGGTAACACACACACAGAGCCCAGGTAACACACACACACACAGAGCCCAGGTAACACACACACACAGCCCAGGTAACACACACACAGAGCCCAGGTAACACACACACACACACAGAGCCCAGGTAACACACACACACACAACCCAGGTAACACACACACAGAGCCCAGGTAACACACACACACACACAGAGCCCAGGTAACACACATACACACACACAGCCCAGGTAACACACACACACAGACACACAGCCCAGGTAACACACACACACACACAGAGCCCAGGTAACACACACACACACACAGAGCCCAGGTAACACACATACACACACACAGCCCAGGTAACACACACACACAGACACACAGCCCAGGTAACACACACACACACACAGAGCCCAGGTAACACACATACACACACACAGCCCAGGTAACACACACACACACACACAGCCCAGGTAACACACACACACACACACAGAGCCCAGGTAACACACACACACACACAGAGCCCAGGTAACACACATACACACACACAGCCCAGGTAACACACACACACAGACACACAGCCCAGGTAACACACACACACACACAGAGCCCAGGTAACACACACACACACACAGAGCCCAGGTAACACACATACACACACACAGCCCAGGTAACACACACACACAGACACACAGCCCAGGTAACACACACACACACACAGAGCCCAGGTAACACACATACACACACACAGCCCAGGTAACACACACACACACACACAGCCCAGGTAACACACACACACACACACAGAGCCCAGGTAACACACACACACACACAGAGCCCAGGTAACACACATACACACACACAGCCCAGGTAACACACACACACAGACACACAGCCCAGGTAACACACACACACACACAGAGCCCAGGTAACACACACACACACACAGAGCCCAGGTAACACACATACACACACACAGCCCAGGTAACACACACACACAGACACACAGCCCAGGTAACACACACACACACACAGAGCCCAGGTAACACACATACACACACACAGCCCAGGTAACACACACACACACACACAGCCCAGGTAACACACACACACACACACAGAGCCCAGGTAACACACACACACACACAGAGCCCAGGTAACACACATACACACACACAGCCCAGGTAACACACACACACAGACACACAGCCCAGGTAACACACACACACACACAGAGCCCAGGTAACACACACACACACATACAGCCCAGGTAACACACACACACACATACACACGAGGCCGACTGATGCCTGGGCAGAGCCCGCGAGTTGCACACGGGCGGGTTTGATCCCGGGTTTGAAGTTTGAGATCAAACGTGGAGACGAAATGTGGGAGTGGAGAAGGAGGGAGAGGGGAGTGAAGGGAGGGAGGAAGAGGAGGGGGAGGAGGGGAGGAGGGAGGAAGAGGAGGGGGAGGAGGGGAGGAGGGAGGGAGTAAGAGGAGGGGGAGGAGGGGAGGAGGGAGGGAGGGAGGAAGAGGAGGGGGTTGAGGTGAGGAGGAAGAGGAGGGGGATGAGGGGAGGAGGGAGGGAGAGGAGGGGGATGAGGGGAGGAGGGAGGAAGAGGAGGGGGAGGAGGGGAGGAGGGAGGGAAAGGAGGGGGATGAGGGGAGGAGGGAGGGAGGAAGAGGAGGGGGATGAGGGGAGGAGGGAGGGAGAGGAGGGGGATGAGGGGAGGGAGGGAGGAAGAGGAGGGGGATGAGGGGAGGAGGAAGAGGATCACAGGAGGGGAGAGGCCGAGAGAGGAAAGAGAGAGAAAGAGAGAGGGTAGAGAGAGAGAGGGAAGGGGTAAGGAGAGCGAGAAATATTTTGTTAAATCTTTCATTTAAACAGGCGGGGGGGGGGGGGGTTACATAAAGCAAAGCATTAAAAAAACGAAGCCAAGTGCCGTCTACACGGAGCATCTTCTTGTTTCCTCTGATCGTAAAAAACCGAGGAGAGGAGGAGGGCTGAAGAGAGGCGAACAGGGAAAGAAGGGAGGTGAACTCCTCGTTTTGGCTTTTTTTATTTCACCAGGTAAGTCCCACTGAGCAATGTAGCGACCCGTCTGTCAATTGATAGCTCAGCGATGTGGCTTATCGTGTGGACATTAACAGCAGCCAGGAAGTCTGAACGCGTGCTTGTTGATTCCAAATGTGGAGGGAAAACCCGGACAGGCAAAACTCCAAATACGCAACAGCAGCAGGCGTCAGGGTCTGGATCGAACCCACGACCTCCTGCACACCAGGCGAGGGAGTTGACAGATAGGAAAGCGAGATGTGGGGAATAGGTGGGGGAGAAGGCGTGGGGAAGAGGACTGCAAGAGGAGAAGAGAGGGGCGAGTCGGTAGAGGAGTCCCGCTCACGGCTAACGTCAGTGGCGTGCCACGTCCGCACGGGTCCTGCAACAGCCCCTGTACCGACCCGCGCTGGCGAGGCGTGGTCAGGCAAGCCGGCACGGCGTGGTCAGGCAAGCCGGCACAGCGTGGTCAGGCAAGCCGGCAGGGCGTGCGAGGGTCTTCATCCAGCAGTGGATTGAGCAACGGTCGGCGACGGAGCGACAGTGGGAGCGCTTCTCCTGCTCCTCACGCGAGCACCGAGACACCGGCGCTCACCTCCCGCTCACAGCCCTGCCCAGGGCCCCGTGGTGGACATTCCACATTCGTATGGCGAGGGCGAGTTTGTTCACGTTTGAGCCACTGTTGACTTCCTGCCCCTACACGCAAAACGGTGCTCGGTTGAGGAGGGAGGAGGAGGAGGAGAGAGGAGGAGGAGGGAGGAGGAGGCGGTGATGCATGAGTGGTGGAGGTTGAGTGGAGGTGGTGGATGAGCGGTGGTGGATGAGTGGATGAGCGGTGGTGGATAAGGAGGTGGATGAGCGGTGGTGGATGAGTGGAGGTGGTGGATGAGCGGTGGTGGATGAGTGGAGGTGGTGGATGAGCGGTGGTGGATGAGTGGATGAGCGGTGGTGGATAAGGAGGTGGATGAGCGGTGGTGGATGAGTGGAGGGTGGGAGCTCGGATCGCCGAGTTATAAATAATATCTCCTGCGGCCATGCGGTTACAACCCTGATGGGTATCAATTACGAAGCGGAGAGCGGCCACGGGGGGGGGCGGGGGGGGTGAGGTGTGGGCGAAGGGAGGGGTGCGGGGGGCGTGACCCCCGTCAAATGAAATCGGGAGTCATCTCTACGCTGAACATCTCTCTCTATGTCTCTCTCTGTCTCTCTCTCTGTCTCTCTCTATGTCTCTCTCTCTCTGTCTCGCTATCTCTCTCTAGAGAGACTCTCTTGCTAGAACAATCAGGAGCGGCACGAGAAGCCGTGAGCTCTCCACTGCTGGATGAAGGCTGCCGCGTCGCGAGATAAAGTCGAGCCCGACACCACCACCATCACCAACACCACCGACACCACCGACACCACCACCGACACCACCACCACCGACACCACCGACACCACCGACACCACCGACACCACCACCACCGACACCACCACCACCGACACCACCACCACCGACACCACCACCACCGACACCACCACCACCACCGACACCACCACCACCGACACCACCACCACCGACACCACCACCAACACCACCATCACCACCACCACCGACACCACCACCGACACCACCACCGACACCATCATCACCACCGCCGTCTCATCGCACCGCGGCAGATTCTCAAAATCTAAATAAATATACAATATAAATAAATAAACATTACATCTAGATGAAAACAAATTCTATATTTGTACATAAATATAACATCTATATGAAATATTCCATCTACATACAATCTATTTAATTATAGGTGTATATCTCCTCTTTGCACTTGGTTATAATAAGAATCATTATTTATTCATCAAGATGTGTGCAGCCCCAATGAGTGTGATGCGTTGTTGTTGTTGTTGACGGGGGGAGTGGAAGCGGAGCACCCAGAGTCACCACCACGCCTCGCGTGAGGGGCCAAGGCTCTATCCTCGTACAGATGGAAACAGATGGAGATTAGTTCACTCGCAGTGCCGCCTGCTCCTGGCGAGCCAGGGCACGGCTGCTCCTCATCGACGCCCACGTGGAAGGGAGTTTCACAGCCCATCTGTGTGTGATCCACCAACCTCACTGGTGACTCCACGGCGCTGGGTCGCAGCAACCACGTGCAGCGAAGCAGCCACCGCTATCACCGCCACCACCACCTCCACCACCATCACCACCTCCACCACCACCATCACCACCTCCACCACCGCCACCACCACCATCACTACCATCACCACCACCACCAGCCACGCCGCCACCACCTCCACCACCGCCACCAGCCACGCCGCCACCACCTCCACCACCGCCACCATCACCATCACCACCATTACCACCATCACCACCATTACCACCATCACCACCATCACCACCATCACCACCATCACCACCATCACCACCACCATCACCACCATCACCACCATCACCACCACCACCACCATCACCACCACCATCACCACCACCATCACCACCATCACCACCACCATCACCACCATCAACTACCACCAACTACCACCCGGCAGCTGTCATCGTGGCTGTGACGCCTTCCAATGTGAGATGGTGAATGTCTCCCTCGCTCAACAACTTCAAGATTGTTACTTTGTTATTGGTATCATCGCTGTTGTGCCACCCGTGCAGCCAGGGACGCCTCACTGCTTCCCGTGACTCCTCTTTAGGAGGGTCCTGCCAAGGTTACGCAGGAGAGGCGACCCAGCAGAGGTGACATCAGCACCGGTCCTGGGCCTCCCATAAGTCGGCTCAGCCTTAAATGATTTGCTGGGTGATTTGTCAGCATTGGGAATGGTTTTGGCCGATAGCAGTTACATACAGCACTTTCCCCAACAGTCTGTTGAATACTATACGGGGGATCTTTGTCTTTGTTACATGTGTTTGTGGGCTCATTCGGTAATTAATTAAAAAGTCAGTGGGGGGGTGGGGGTGGAGGGGGGTGAGATCCATTCTCTGGAGCCACTTTCAACAAACACGAGCACATTTACAAAGTGCACCCATGGGGAAAATAAACAAATAACTCGACGCCAATGAAATGTTGAGAATCGGAAGCGAGCAGATTCACATAGTGCATCAAATAGGAGAGTACCGAGTGTGTATATATTGTATATTCTTGGTTCTCTCGATAAAGTCACGTAGATAGAAAATAAAATAAAAGATAATAATTATTATCTTAATTTTTTTATTTTGTGATAATTATCTTTAAAAATATATTTTCTATCTACGTGACTTTACCGAAAAAATCAAGAATATTAATTCCTGCAGTCACGAAAGTTTTAAGTCAAAATAGACACCGTATGTATGTTGAACTTATTTCGCACCCTACGTAGCTAACCGTGCGGGGAAGGACAACCAACTAAAAACACTGAAAGTAGTCCCCTTGGGCTGCAACATCCATTCTCTGGAGCCACTTTCAACAAACACGAGGACATTTACAAAGTGTACCCATGGGGAAAATAAGCAAATAACTCGACGCCACTAAAATGTTGAGAATCGGAAGCGAGCACGTTTACAGAGTGCACCCAAGCGTAGAGGAGTACAGAGTGCGTTCAGGACGTTGACGTTGGAGATCGTGCACATTTCCAAAGTGCACCCCAAGTCACGTGGGGGGGGGGGGGGGGGGTGACGCCGCAGACTCGCGCGAGAGTTCGCGCTCCTCCACACGCACGGCGCCGATTCGGAATCGATTCCAGTCGCGCCCCCAAATTTGGGACGCCCGAAAGTCGATTCCCTTGCAAACTCATTCATCAGCGACAGTGGGGGGGGGAGGAGGGTGGGGGGTGGGGAAGCCCTTGGGGGAGGGGGGAGGGGCTATGGGGGAGGAGCGACCACGTCCTTCACCAAATTAACCTCGCCCCCCCCTCGTCCCCCACCAGCACTTAGTCGCCTAGCTACGAGCCACCCCCCTAGCCCCCCAAGCAAACGGCCCCTCCCCCTCTCTTAATCACTCTAATTACAGCGGGGTTAATTAGAGGCCGCGACGCGCTTGCACGCGTCCGATGGGGGCTGCGTCGAGAGCCGAGGCGGGGGGGGTGAGGTGGAGGAGGAGGGGGGGCTGGAGGGGATTCAACCCCTCCGGTAAAGCGATGAAAATACCAAATATATCATTGATGTTGAACACGCACGACTGCTCTCTGGTCACGGGGTTCATCGCCCCAAGGCCGCAATCCAGCAGTGGATTGGTGATTTCATCGCGGCTCCATCTCCTCCCTCAATGATGGACGTCCTCTCGGACGCGTCCCTTGGCTGCCGTTCCGTGATTATTCCATACCAGGCGTCATCATTGTCCCCTCTCTCTGTGTCCTCTAATCCACGTGCTCCTCTCTCTGTGTTCTCTAATCCACGTGTTCCTCTCTCTCTCTCTGTGTCCTCTAATCCACGTGTTCCTCTCTCTCTGTGTGTTCTCTAATCCACGTGATCCTCTCTCTCTGTGTGTTCTCTAATCCACGTGATCCTCTCTCTGTGTGTCCTCTAATACACGTGTTCCTCTCTCTGTGTTCTCTAATCCACGTGTTCCTCTCTGTGTTCTCTAATCCCCGTGTTCCTCTCTCTCTGTGTGTTCTCTAATCCACGTGATCCTCTCTCTGTGTGTCCTCTAATACACGTGTTTCTCTCTCTCTCTGTTCTCTAATCCACGTGTTCCTCTCTCTGTTTGTGTCCTCTAATCCACGTGTTCCTCTCTCTCTGTGTTCTCTAATACACGTGCTCCTCTCTCTGTGTGTATTCTCTATTTCACGTGTTCCTCTCTCTCTGTGTTCTCTAATCCACGTGCTCCTCTCTGCGTGTGTGTCCACTAATCCACGTGCTCCTCTCTGCGTGTGTGTCCTCTAATCCACGTGTTGTTCTGTTTGTGTGTCCTCTAATCCACGTGTTCCTCTCTCTCTGTGTGTTCTCTAATCCACGTGATCCTCTATCTCTCTGTGTTCTCTAATCCACGTGTTCCTCTCTCTCTGTGTTCTCTAATCCACGTGATCCTCTCTGCGTGTGTGTCCTCTAATCCACGTGTTGTTCTGTTTGTGTGTTCTTTAATCCACGTGTTCCATTGTCTGCGTGTTTTCTTTAAGCCACGTGTTGCTCTTTGTGTGCGTGTTCCCAAATCCACGTGCTCCTCTGTCTGCACGTGTTCTCTAAGCCACGTGCTCCTCTGTCTGCACGTGTTCTCTAAGTCACGTGCTCCTCTGTCTGTACGTGTTCTCTAAGTCACGTGCTCTTCTCTCTGTGTTATCTAAGCCACGTGCTCCTCTGTCTGCACGTGTTCTCTAAGTCACGTGCTCCTCTGTCTGTACGTGTTCTCTAAGTCACGTGCTCTTCTCTCTGTGTTCTCTAAGCCACGTGCTCCTCTGTCTGCACGTGTTCTCTGTCACGTGCTCCTGTCTGTACGTGTTCTCTAAGTCACGTGCTCTTCTCTCTGTGTTCTCTAAGCAACGTGCTCCTCTTGCTGCACGTGTTCTCTAAGTCACGTGCTCCTCTTGCTGCACGTGTTCTCTAAGTCACGTGCTCCTCTTGCTGCACGTGTTCTCTAAGTCACGTGCTTGCTGCATCTCAGAGTAATTCCCAAGAGCGCATCTCTCTCGACGCTTCTTTATGCAGTTATCAGGACGTGTTCCATATTTCTCGTTGCACGAGCAATAACCAAGTTAAAGCTCCCCCATGTTAGCCCACGTGCTGTAGGCAGAGGACCTGCTGATGATGGTGATTGCAAGGGAAGTAGGGGCCTGTTAGTGCTGCTGATGATGCTGCTGTTGATTATAACGCCGCTGATTATGATAATGAAGCTGATGATACAATGGCCATTATCCGGGACGACGTAAATCGATCCCCTCCCCTCACCCTGAGCTCCCCCAAAACCCCTCCCCCATTATTCCCTCCTCCTCGCCCCTTCCCCCGACCCCCACTCCGCCTCCGGTCAATGCCATCGACTCACAGCTGCGTGGACTCCATGGCTGATTTATGAATTCGTCACTCGCGCCGTCCACTATCGACGCCACTTTTGTGTTCGCTTGTAAGGTTAGGGAGGGAGGAGGCAGGGGGCGGGTGGGGGGAGGGAGTGGGGGAAGAAGGGGAGGGTCAGGGGGATCTTGGGGGACGCAGCGGAGTACCGAGGGGCTGGAGGCACGAGTGGAGAACGGGGCGCGTGGGAGCAGCGCAGCAGGGGGGTGGCTGAGAGCGATAGCGGGCGGTGACGGTGATGGCAGTGCTGGTGGTGATGGTGATTATGATGGTGATGATGGTGATGACGCTGGTGTTGATGACGGTGATGCTAGGGATGATGATGACGCTGGTGATTATGATGGTGATGATGGTGATGACGCTGGTGTTGATGACGGTGATGCTAGGGATGATGATGACGCTGGTGGTGATGGTGATGATGATGGTGATGACAGTGATGATGATGGTGATGACGCTGGTGTTGATGACGGTGATGCTAGGGATGATGATGCTGGTGTGATGACGGTGATGCTAGGGATGATGATGACGCTGGTGATGATGGTGATGACGCTGGTGTTGATGACGGTGATGCTAGGGATGATGACGCTGGTGATGATGGTGATTATGATGGTGATGATGGTGATGACGCTGGTGTTGATGACGGTGATGCTAGGGATGATGATGACGCTGGTGATGATGGTGATGATGATGGTGATGATGGTGATGATGATGGTGATGACGCTGGTGTTGATGACGGTGATGCTAGGGATGATGAGGACGCTGGTGATGATGGTGATGATGATGGTGATGACGGTGATGATGATGGTAATGACGCTGGTGTTGATGACGGTGATGCTAGGGATGATGATGACGCTGGTGATGATGGTGATGACGCTGGTGTTGATGACGGTAATGCTAGGGATGATGATGACGCTGGTGATGATGGTGATGACGCTGGTGTTGATGACGGTGATGCTAGGGATGATGATGACGCTGGTGATGATGGTGATGACGCTGGTGTTGATGACGGTGATGCTAGGGATGATGATGACGCTGGTGTTGATGACGGTGATGCTAGGGATGATGATGACGCTGGTAATGATGGTGATGACGCTGGTGTTGATGACGGTGATGCTAGGGATGATGATGACGCTGGTGATGATGGTGATTATGATGGTGATGATGATGATGGTGATGACGCTGGTGTTGATGACGGTGATGCTAGGGATGATGACGCTGGTGATGATGGTGATGATGATGGTGATGATGGTGATTATGATGGTGATGATGGTGATGATGATGGTGATGATGATGATGATGACGCTGGTGATGCTTAGCGCGCTTCACTATGGACCATGTCACGTGGGTTCAATTCCGATACACGGCCAACACCAGCAACAATCCATACTAGAGGTGGTTTGGGTTAGATCGCGTAAATATATAAATGTGTCGTGAAAACCCGCCACCAATTCGTCACTAGTACAGCACTAACCGGTGTGTTGGAGAGCCAAGCCACACTCTGGCTGTCGCCTGATGAAGCTGGTGTAATTACTGGCGAAACGTCGTACTCAGATTGTAAATGTTGTGGCTTGGCTCTCCAACACACCGGTTAGTGCTGTACTAGTGACGAATTGGCCACGTTCTGTTTACGTGGCAACCCTTACTAGTTGGCTGTGTCGGATGGTGGCGGGTTTTAACGACACATTTATATATTTACGCGATCTTACCCAAATCACCTCTAGTATGGATATTGGTCGCGAAAGCCTACGTGTTAAACCAGAGACAATGTATGTGAACCGGTCCTGGGCTTCCCCAATTTCGACTAAGCCTCAAATGAGTACCTGGTGCAATGTGTAAACATCACAACTGGGAAGACAAAGGCGGCCGGGCGTGGTGCTGGACACCCACTGCCTCGTGTACCGTTACCGGCCTTCATAGGTGCTCGCTAACAGCACTTGCCCCAACAGCTTGTTAAGGCCACAGGGGGGATGTTTGTCTTTGTGGGCGTGAGTGAGTTAACTGTAATGACCTGCAGTGGAAGTTGACAGAACGAGTGTGAGTGGCCCTGCTACTGTGCGTCGTTTAGGGGTCATTGGTAGCAGTAATGTAACGGTTAGTGCACTGCGATATGAATCCGGTGACCCGAGTTTGATTCCATCTCACGGCCAACATCGGCGACGAATATCTGAAGCGGTGCTGGTCCTCCCCTAGGTTAACTCAGTCTCAAATGAGTACCTGGTGTGTAGACATTGCCACTGGGGAGACAAAGGCGGTCGGGGGTGATGTTTGCCACCCACCCCCTCCTGTCCCTTGTCAGCCATCATAGGTACACGCTAACAGCACGTGCCCCCCTACAGTCTGTTACGGCTATACAGGAGAGCTTCGTCTTTAGGATCCGGTCCACCCGTGACCCTTGACCCTCGCCTCTTGGAGGCTGACTCCTAACCCCGTGTCCGCTCTTCCCTCGCGACCCGAGGACCCGGAGAGGCCAGCGAGTGGACCACCACAGAGACATCCACGGCAATAGACACCGCCTCCTCCTCATCACCCACTCACCCACCCACAAACTTAGCCACCCACCTACTCACGCACCCTCTCACCCTTCCACTCACCCACCCACTCATCCACCAATTCACCCACTCACTCACCCACCCACCAACTCACCCAGCCACCCACTCACTCACCCACCAATTCATCCATCCACTCACTCATCCACCAACTCACGCACCCAACAAACAACTCACCCACTCACTCTCCCACCGTTGGTGGAACCATGAACTCACTCACCTCGCTCAGCCACCCACCAACCCACCCACCAACCCACCCACCAACCCATCCACCCACCAACTCACCCACCAAATCACCCACCAACTCACCTACCAACTCACCCACCACTGCTGGTGGAACCATCAATCAGAACATCACCACCAGGCCGAGTCGCCCATCTTACCCTTACATGCAACGTTCAAGACGCGAGCCACGGGAATGCGACTGTGACCATGCAATCTAAACTATGAACCGTATAGTAAACTCATAGAGACCCATAGATATACGCAGAGACTCATAGAGAGAAATAGCGATTCATAGAGATAGAGAGACCCATAGACACCAGATGTATAGAGATACATAGAGACCCATTTCCACCACAGACCCATTGAGATGCATAGAGACACAGAGAGGTACAATACTATTCATAGAGACACACGGGCATACATGGAGATGCCTGTGCATGAAGGCAAGCCACGGGAGTGAGACTGGGGCCATGCAACCCAAACTATGGACCGTATAGTAAACCCACAGAGACCCATAGAGATACAATAGCCATAGAGATGCATAGAGACCCATGGAGACTCACATCAGTGTGACTGTGGCCATGAAACGCACAAGACCGCAGAGTAAACCCATTGTGGCCGACGGTCCCTCAACGGAGGAGGAAGAGCACTCGACACTCTCTCTCTCTGTGCATGGTGGGAAATGGGTGTGTCCTGCAAGACTTCCTGCTCTCCGATCTCGGTGCACAGTGGCCTGGGTTTTTCTCCATCCTGACTCTCGCCTGAGAGAGAATAACTCACCTTTGGTGGTCATTCTCTCGGGTTTTTTTCATTTAAAAAATATTATTGTGTCAAACAACCTCCGTCCCTTAACTGTGAGTATTGTTACTTCACGTGGTGTTCATCATCTTTGGTTCTTTCGGTAAAGTCACGTAGAATGAGAATAAAATAATATAAAATAAGACAAAATTCTCACGACAATCGGCCACAACACAAGTAGCCTTCTTCAGGTGAAGGAATAAAACTGTCGGGACGACGGAGCTTCAATGAACGCTGCTAAGATTCGTAGCGTCTTTTAAGCTGGGTGAGAGAAGTGAGGCACCTTGACAAAGGAGTTTACATATCAAACAGGAGAATTTAGCATTGAAATAGCTGAAGGATTAGCTTGTGACTGGTAACAGAAATCGCTATGTTAAAGTCAAAGTTTACACATCAGCAGAGGCACCAAGTAAATGGACGCCAAAGGGGCTGCAACGACCCAACTCTCATACTGTAAACCGATGTGAAAAAACTAAGTCTAAATTACATCACTATAATAAATGTACTCAATATATTATTCAATAAGCTGAGCTATTAACAGCAACTGGGTATATACTACACTATATGAATACCATATAGTAAACCAATAAAAAAAAACTAAAATATAAACTACGTCAATGTTATCAATAAACTCTATATACTCTCCAATGAGCTGAGCTACCAACAATAAGTCGTTATATATCACAATGCTATATGGCGAAAAAATGGGTGGATTCTTCCCCTCAACACCAGCACCACGGACAGCTACGAGCCCCGTTCAGACGGAAAGACGGAAGAGTCCATCCATGCTCGGAACGGAGGAGGGGGGAGAGAAACAGCTACGAAGCGCTGTTATACTCCATGTTATAAACCATACCATTAACCGTGGTGTGAGAGGTATTAAGAGTCAATGCCAGCGAAAGAGCTGCGGTCTGGAGGTCACCGTAAAATACAATTAATTAAGAACCGAAATGGTTTAAAACATCTTTCCAATGGTTACTAAGCCAGAATCCATCTTCTCGGTTGAAATTGTCTCTGTGCTTGTATATGTGGATGGCCTTATGAACGAATCTCTCATGGTAGCTGATTGGTTTGCAAAGAACCTCCGTCTTGGAGAAGTCAATGTCATGTGAGCCCACTGAATTATAACAGTGATCTGCCACAGCAGAGGAGTTCGTCCTAGCGTGTTTCAAGTCTGCTTTATGTTCGCGGATGCGGTCCGAGATATGTCGTTTGGTTTCTCCAATGTAGCTACTACCACAGAGGCACTTTAGTTTGTAAATGCGCGGGTACTGCATGTCTGGAACAACATCTTTTACAGATGGAACCAAATCACGGATTTTATGTTCTGTGTTGAATCGGACCTGGATCTTGTGTTTATTCAGGATTTTGGAGATTTTTTAGTGACCCCTGCAATGTAGGGTAAGGTGATGGTTTTGAGTGGCTCCACAAGAGGATCCTTCTTCATGACTGGGGTGATAGCTTTGCAGATTGTGTAGTCGGAGTAACCATTAGCCCTGAGAGCCTGGTGTACGTGCTTGAGTTCACTGGTAATGTGTTCCTGGTCGGAAATGCATTGGGCTCTATGGTATAGAGTCTTGATGAGGGAGTTATTCTGGGATGGATGCTGGTGGGAATCCGGTTTAAAATAAGCATCTGTATGGGTAGCTTTCCTGTAGACAGAGTGGCTCATTGAACCATCAGGTCTCCTTTTAATTAAGACATCCAAAAAGGGTAGCTTGCCATCTTTTTCGACCTCCATGGTAAATCTGATGGCTGGGTGTATGGAATTGATGTGGTCGAGGAATTGGTCTAGAGCAGGCTGGCCATGTGGTCAGATGACAAAAGTGTCATCCACGTACCTCTTCCATAAGGTCGGGCGTAGAGGGGCAGTCTGGATGGCGTCAGTTTCAAATGTTTCCATGAATACGTTGGCTACAACTGGAGACAGGGGGGAGCCCATTGGGGTGCCCTCAGTCTGTTTGTAGAAAGTTCCATTCCAGGTGAAGTATGTGTTGGTTAAGCAATGTCTCACCAGGGGGGGTACATCAGTATGCAGTCCTTGATGAACCAGGTCTTCAATGATAGCGATGGTGTCAGGTACCGGAACTTTGGTGAATAAGGACACCACATCAAACCTGACAAGCAGGTCGTCTGGGGACAGGGAAATGCCTTTTATTGTCGATACCAGGCGAGTAGAATTTAGTACCGCAGAGGTGGTTTTTTCCAGTGAAAGGTCGCAGTATATCAGCAAGAAAACGTGCCAGTTTATAGGTGGGGGAGTTGATAGTAGAGACGATGGGACGAAGGGGTGTATCTTCTTTGTGTATCTTTGGAAGGCCATATAATCTTGGTGGTCTGGCAGCAGAGGGTTTCAACGAGAACTGTTTGGTCTGATCAATCAAAGATATTGAATCAAAGATGATTTTGTTCGTTTTGGTAACGAGGCTGTTGGTGGGATCTCTTTTTATTTTTGTATAGCTGCCATCGTTGAGTAGTTCTTGAATTTTGTTGTTATATTCTGTTTTGTCCATGATGACAGTGGCATTGCCCTTGTCGTAGCTGTCCGTGGTGCTGGCGTTGAGGGGAAGAATCCACCCATTTTTTCGCCATATATCATTGTGATATATAACGACTTATTGTTGGTAGCTCAGCTTATTGGAGCGTATATAGAGTTTATTAATAACATTTAGGTAGTTTATATTTTAGTTTTTTTTTTATTGGTTTACTATATGGTATTCATTATATAGTGTAGTGTATACCCAGTTGCTGTTAATAGCTCAGTTTATTGAAGAATATATTGAGTACATTTATTATATTGATGTAATTTAGACTTAGTTTTTTTCACATCGGTTTACTGTATGATAGTTGGGTAGTTGCAGCCCCTTTGGCTTTCATTTACTTGGTGCCTCTGCTGATGTGTAAACTTTGACTTTAACATAGCTATTTCTGTGAACAGTCACAAGCTAATCCCTCAGCTATTTCAATGCTAAATTCTCCTGTTTGATTTGTAAACTCCTTTGTCAACTGCCTCACTTCTCTCACCCAGCTTAAAAGACGCTACGAATCTTAGCAGCGTTCATTGAAGCTCCGTCGTCCCGACAGTTTTATTCCTTCACCTGAAGAAGGCTACTTGTGTTGTGGCCGAAACGTCGTGAGAATTTTATTGTTTTATTTCATATTATTTTATTAATTTATTTTCATTCTACGTGACTTTACCGAAAGAACCAAAGAAGATGAATCCTTGCAGTCACGAAAGCTTTAAATCGAAATTTCACGTGGTGTTGCCTATTTTCTGCTTTTCTGGTGGTTTTTCTTCATCTCAACAGCACTCACCACCACGCCCCAGGTCTGCTTGGTTTAGCAGTCTGGAGCCTCTCTCTCTCTGATCCACTCCTTCCCTCAGCACTCAGTTTTTCTCTCTTGCTGTCTTATTCATCTTTCTCTCCTCTTCTTATTCTCTCTTGTTAATAACATTGTCACCTTTTCTTATCACTCGTGTTGTACTGCTGCTGTTCATCATGGCACAGCATGACAAGGTCGAGTCTCTCTCTCGGAGGAATGCAGTTATTAGCTTTCCTCTACCCGAGATCGCCATCGAGGTCGTCATTGCCGCGGTGGTCGAGTGCGTTGGCCTGGCAGGCATCCTCATTGCCGAGCAACAGAACCGCGGCGCGGTGTCTTTTCCATGACCGAGGAGAGTTTGGCCGCACGCCTCGTTGAGATGGGAATCGAGATCGAGGGGGAGCTGTTCGTGCAGTGCACCCCTCTCTCTTCACCCACCGTCAAAGTGCTGCTCTCCAACGTGCCACCCTTCGTCAAAAGCACCGGACTGCAGTGAGACCGACAGCGGTTCGGCTCAATCGTCTCGCGCATCATCATGCTTCCTTTGAGGACACGGGACCCAAAGCTTGCACACATTATGTCGTTCCAGTGACAAACCTTCATGATCCTGAAGGACAGTAACACAGACCTCAATGTGACCTTCAAGTACACGATCGAGGGCTATGTCCACACCGTGTAGGCTTCCACGGCCGTGCCGCGGTGTTTCGAGTGTGGTGGTGCCGGCCACACCCGGAAAACTGCCCGACCAAGGAAAAGGAAAATACTGCTCAGCCTGCACCAACACACAGTGCAGCGGCAGCGGCAGCAGCAGCAGCAGCGGCAGCACAACAAGAAGCAGCACAACAAGAAGCAGCAGCAACAGGACCATCTGCCGCAGCAGCAGCACAACAAGAAGCAGCAGCAGGAACGTCTGCAGCAGCAGGACCCAGCTGACTCTGCAGCTGACCGCACAAAGTCAGTGACTGACGTCAAGTGGGATGGCTTCACCATCGTTGAGTCGCGAGAGCGCAAGGCCAAGGGCGGCCCCGCGGCGGGAGGGCGCATTGGCAGCCTTCCTAAGCGCACAGCCACCGCCGATGCCAACAACAAGCCGGATGACCGCCCAGACGCAGAAGCAGGGCATGGCGGTGAGCCCGAGCCATGGGATGTGGTGAACACCGCTGACGAGGCCCACCCACCGGACAACGCCGAGGCAGAAGGACGACCGCTGGACCCGGCCACAGCTGCCCCTGATCGTGCCACGGCGCTCGAGGGTGCCGGTCAGCCCACCTCCTCACCCGACGAGGTGATGGCTGCAGAGCCCACAGAGAGCCACCCTAAGCCGAACGAGACCCAGGCTCTGTGTGGCTCGACAGAAGAGGTGGCTGCCGAGCCTCACGCGAGCACGCACGAAGAATTGACGATGCTAAATTTAAAGCTTTCGTGACTGCAAGGATCCATACTCTTTGGTTCTATTCGGTAAAGTCACGTAGTTAAAAAAAATTAAACAGTAAAAATCACGACGTTTCAGCCACAACACAAGTGGCCTTCATCAGGTGAAGGGACCAGACTGTCTAGAGTACAGCGCTGGAGTGAACACAGCCAAGCTCAGACCGCGAACTTTAAGCTGTGTGAGAGGAAACAGAGCACCTTCACAAAGGAATTAGCATAAAAAATAGCATTTAATTGGCGGACTTAGCATGATGAACTGTGTAGAGGGGGTGAACATGTGCAGGTCGGCGAGGGGGGGAGGGGGGAGTTTACATATTGATGGTGTGAAAAGGGAATTTAAGCAGCTGCGAAAGTTTGGGATACCACTACTTGAAAAAATATACTGTACCATTGAAAATTAGTTTAATGTTTGGTTTGATTCAGAACATCTTTCCAATGGTTGCTTAATTTGAAACCATCCTCTCGGTTGAAATTGTGTCTGTGTTTGTAAATCTGAATTGCCTCATGAACAAATCTCTGATAAAAACCCGTGGGTTTGCAAAGAACCTTGGTATTGGAGAAAATTATATCGTGATCACCCACAGTGTTGTAACAGTGATCAGCTACGGCAGAAGAATTCGTTCTGCCGTGTTTCAAATCTGATTTGTGCTCGCGAATTCGGTCAGAGACATGTCGTTTCGTCTCCCCGATATAGCAGTCACCACAGGTGCAGATCAATTTGTAAACTCCGGGGTAATGTAAGTCAGGAATAACATCCTTCACGGAAGGGATCAGGTCACAGATTTTGTGTACTGTATTGAACCGGACGAGGATCTTGTGTTTGTTTAGAATTTTGGAGATCTTTTTAGTAACGCCTGCTATATATGGTAGTGTGATGGTTTTGATCGGAATATCAAGTGGTTGTTTCTGTATGGAGGGAGAAACAGCTTGGCGGATGGTACGGTCAGAGTATCCATTCCTTTTGAGGGCCAGATGTACATGTTTTAATTCACTGGTCAGGTGGTGTTGGTCCGAAATGCAATGAGCCCAGTGGTATAACGTTTTGATGAGATAATTCTTTTGCGTCGGGTGGTGGTGGGAATCAGGTTTCAAGTAGGAATCTGTGTGGGTGGGTTTCCTGTAGACAGAATGTCCCAATGAGCCATCAGGTCTCCTCTCAAACAGAACATCCAAGAATGACATCTTGCCATCTTTCTCCACTTCCATGGTGAATTTGATGGCGGAGTGTCTGGAATTAATGTGGTCTAGGAAAAGGTTCAAAGCCGGGAGGCCATGTGGCCAAATGACGAAAGTGTTGTCTACATATCTCTTCCACAGGGAAGGTCTGCGGGTGGAAGTCTGGATGGTGTCTGATTCAAATTTCTCCATGAAAATATTGGCTATCACTGGTGACAAGGTGGATCCCATGGGGGTACCCTCATTTTGTTTGTAGAAGGAGCCATTCCAAGTAACGTAGGTATTGTTGAGGCAGTGCCTAACCAGTGCAGGTGTATCGGGGTCTAGTCCATGTTGGACCAAATTTTCAATTATTTCAATGGTATCAGGTACTGGGACCTTGGTGAACAAAGAAACCAGATCGAAGCTGACAAGGTTATCGTCAGGGGACAGTACAACGTCTTTGACCATAGAGACCAATTGGGCTGAGTTAAGTACTGCTGAGGCGGTCTTGCAAGTGAAGGGCAAGAAGGTATCTGACAGAAAACGGGCTAGTCTATAGGTAGGGGAGTTGATCGTGGATACGATGGGTCGTAGTGGGGTGCCTTATTTATGAATCTTGGGAAGACCGTAGAAGCTAGGGGGTCTTGCAGCAGAAGGTTTTAGGGAGGGACGTTTAGTTGGGTCGATTAGGGAGGTCGAACTTGTGATGCCTTTATCGGCTGCGAGGATGACTATATCACTTCTGTTTTTTTTTAATTCGCGAGTTCAAAGCGTTCATTTTTTCTGATGTTACTAATGGGTTTCTTAGCATTCTTAAGAATAGTGGCTATTTCAGCTCTCGCAACGTCTGCTTGGATGTGTCCTATGCCTTTGAGGGCTACATCGACCTGAGAGATGATATCATCTACTGGTATGTGTGTTGGGGTGACTGCAAAATTCAGCCCCCTAGCCAGTACTGTTTTCAGATTGTCCGAAATCGGGTGCTACTCTGATTAATGACGATTTTGTTGACGTCTAGTTTTGTTATATGTGGAACTCGGTTCTTATTTGATAGGTGGTTGAATTTAGAAATCAGGTTAGTTTTACATTTAACTGACAGTGAATCAGCAGAAGAAGCAGTCATGTTGTCTACGTGATTCCAATCAGAAGGTGACATTTTTGTGTTACCATTAAATGAGCTTGTAGGAAACCCACCCACACAGATTCCTACTTGAAACCTGATTCCCACCACCACCCGACGCAAAAGAATTATCTCATCAAAACCATCACACTACCATATATAGCAGGCGTTACTAAAAAGATCTCCAAAATTCTAAACAAACACAAGATCCTCGTCCGGTTCAATACAGTACACAAAATCCGTGACCTGATCCCTTCCGTGAAGGTTGTTATTCCTGACTTACAGTACCCCGGAGTTTACAAATTGATCTGCACCTGTGGTGACTGCTATATCGGGGAGACGAAACGACATGTCTCTGACCGAATTCGCGAGCACAAATCAGATTTGAAACACGGCAGAACGAATTATTCTGCCGTAGCTGATCACTATTACAACACTGTGGGTGATCACGATATAATTTTCTCCGATACCAAAGTTCTTTGCAAACCCACGGGTTTTTATCAGAGATTTGTTCACGAGGCAATTTAGATTTACAAACACAGACACAATTTCAACTGAGAGGATGGTTTCAAATTAAGCAACCATTGGAAACTAATTTTCAATGGTACAGTATATTTTTTCAAGTAGTGGTATCCCAATATTTCGCAGCTGCTTAAATTCCCTTTTCACACCATCAATATGTAAACTCCCCCCTCCCCCCCTCGCCGACCTGCACATGTTCACCCCCTCTACACCGTTCATCATGCTAAGTCCGCCAATTAAATGCTATTTTTAATGCTAATTCCTTTGTCAAGGCGCTCTGTTTCCTCTCACACAGCTTAAAGGTCGCGGTCTGAGCTTGGCTGTGTTCACTCCAGCGCTGTCTTCTAGACAGTCTGGTCACTTCACCTGACGAAGGCCACTTGTGTTGTGGCCGAAACGTCGTGATTTTTGTTTTATTTTTTTTACCTACATGACTTTACCGAATAGAACCAAAGAGTATGAATTCTTGCAGTCACGAAAGCTTTAAATCTAGAAATGATAACCTCTACGGGGAGGGCTTTCACCTATCTGTTAGAGCTTTTAACAGACAACGGGACAAGAAGTCACAGCTCATCGAGACGCTGACCTTCCTCAAAAGATGCCGCGATCACAAGGTAATACCCATCGCTTTCACACTCACTTCTGCTGCTGTATCTTCTCCAAATTCTAAACAGATTCTGTTTAAAGCCAGCCTCTCTTTAATCTCAGAGAGGATAAGGCTACTGCGATTTGAACTCGATACTTTAGACAGGACTCTCCTACAAGCTCATTTAATGTTAACACAAAAAATGTCACCTTCTGATTGGAATCACGTAGACAACATGACTGCTTCTTCTGCTGATTCACTGTCAGTCAAATGTAAAGCTAACCTGATTTCTAAATTCAACCACCTATCAAAGAAGAACCCAGTTCCACATATAACAAAACTAGACGTCAATAAAATCGTCATTAATCAGAGTAGCACCCGATTTCGGACAATCTGAAAACAGTACTGGCTAGGGGGCTGAATTTTGCTGCCACCCCAAAACACATACCAGTAAATGATATCATCTCTCAGGTCGATATAGCCCTCAAAGGCGTAGGACACATCCAAGCAGACGTTGTGAGAGCTGAAATAGCCACTGTTCTTAAGAATGCTAAGAAACCCATTAGTAACATCAGCAAAAATGAACGCTCTGAACTCGCGAATTTAAAAAACATAAGTGATATAGTCATCCTCTCAGCCGATAAAGGCAACGCTACTGTAATTATGGATAAAGATTCATACAACAAATCCAGAATCTGCTTAACGATGGAAGTTACTCAAAAATGACCCTACTAATAGCCTAGCGATAAAAACCAACAAGATCATCACAAGTTCGACCTCCCTAATCGACCCAACTAAACGTCCCTCCCTAAAACCTTCTGCTGCAAGGCCCCCTAGATTCTATGGTCTTCCCAAGATTCATAAAGAAGGCACACCACTACCACCCATCGTATCCAAGATCAACTCCCCTACCTATAGACTAGCCCGTTTTCTGTCAGATACCTTGCTGCCTTTCACTGGCAAGACCGCCTCAGCAGTACTCAACTCAGCCCAATTGGTCTCTATGGTCAAAGACGCTGTACTGTCCCCTGACGATATCCTTGTCAGTCTCGATGTGGTATCTTGGTTCACCAAGGTCCCAGTACCTGATACCATTGAAATAATTGAAAATTTGGTCCAACATGGACTAGACCCCGACACACCTGCACTGGTTAGGCACTGCCTCAACAATACCTACTTTACTTGGAATGGCTTCTTCTACAAATAAAATGAGGGTACCCCCATGGGATCCCCCTTGTCACCAGTGATAGCCAATATTTTCATGGAGAAATTTGAATCAGACGCCATCCAGACTTCCACCCTCAGACCTTCCCTGTGGAAGAGATATGTAGACAACACTTTCGTCATTTGGCCACATGGCCTCCCGGCTTTTAACCTTTTTCTAGACCACATTAATTCCAGACACCTCACCATCAAATTCACCATGGAAGTGGAGAAAGATGGCAAGATGTCATTCTTGGATGTTCTGTTTGAGAGGAGACCTGATGGCTCATTGGGACATTCTGTCTACAGGAAACCCACCCACACAGATTCCTACTTGAAACCTGATTCCCACCACCACCCGACACAAAATAATTCTCTCATCAAAACCTTATACCACAGGGCTCATTGCATTTCGGACCAACACCACCTGACCAGTGAATTAAAACACGTACATCTGGCACTAAAAAGGAATGGATACTCTGACCGTACCATCTGCCAAGCTGTTTCTCCCTCCATACAGAAACAACCACTTGATACTCCGATCAAAACCATCACACTACCATATATAGCAGGCGTTACTAAAAAGATCTCCAAAATTCTAAACAAACACAAAATCCTGGTCCGGTTCAATACAGTACACAAAATCTGTGACCTGATCCCTTCCGTGAAGGATGTTATTCCTGACTTACATTACCCCGGAGTTTACAAATTGATCTGCACCTGTGGTGACTGCTATATCGGGGAGACGAAACGACATGTCTCTGACCGAATTCGCGAGCACAAATCAGGTTTGAAACACGGCAGAACGAATTCTTCTGCCGTAGCTGATCACTGTTACAACACTGTGGGTGATCACGATATAATTTTCTCTGATACCAAGGTTCTTTGCAAACCCACGGGTTTTTATCAGAGATTTGTTCATGAGGCAATTCAGATTTACAAACACAGACACAATTTCAACCGAGAGGATGGTTTCAAATTAAGCAACCATTGGAAAGATGTTCTGAATCAAACCAAACATTTAACTAATTTTCAATGGTACAGTATACTTTTTTCAAGTAGTGGTATCCCAAACTTTCGCAGCTGCTTAAATTCCCTTTTCACACCATCAATATGTAAACTCCCCCCTCCCCTCCCCCCCTCGCCGAGCTGCACATGTTCACCCCCTCTACACCGTTCATCATGCTAAATCCGCCAATTAAATGCTATTTTTTATGCTAATTCCTTTGTCAAGGCGCTGTTTCCTTTCATACAGCTTAAAGGTCGCGGTCTGAGCTTGGCTGTGTTCACTCCAGCGCTGTCCTCTAGACAGTCTGGTCCCTTCACCTGATGAAGGCAACTTGTGTTGTGGCCGAAACGTCGTGATTTTTGTTTTATTTTTGTTTTACCTACGTGACTTTACCGAATAGAACCAAGAGTACTTTGACGATGAGCGGTCGGAGTCTGACTTCGACGACAATGCGAGTGAGATGAGCTTCTTGCAAATTAAGGGTGAGCGGGAATATGCACCCGACAAGATCCTCCATTTCCTCCAATCCACTTACAGGAAGCATGGGGTCAGCGTCGAAGTTTTTTCCCCAATGTGCTGGGCTTCTCGAAAGCCGCATAGAAAATATATCGCGGACCACACAAGTTTTCGTTCAGCCCCTTCGGAATGCTACCGACTGAAAGCATTGGTGCAAAAAGCGAAGAGGAAGAACTCTTCCCTTCTAAAGTGATCCCCTGCAGCCACTGCCAACACTGAATGCCATGGCTGCAGGTGTCAAGATAGCAAGTCTGAATTGCAACAGTGCTCACAGTGACAAGAGGTGGCACCGTGTGTGTTGCTTTCTCAACGACCAAAAGGCAGATGTAACTTTCCTGCAAGAAACATACCTTGATGCCACTCTGCAGGCCCAACATCAGCACCTCATGGGCAGCCAGTCCTTCTTCAGCCATGGTGAAGACAACCTCGCTGGAGTCGCGATCGTGTTTTGTCCAAAGTTTGTCCCTGAGAGCGCGGTCTTTAATGAGATCGTGAAAGGATATTTGATTTCGGTGGACTTTGTGTTCAACAACATGAGGCTGCAGTGCTTCAACTTGTACGCTCCGAGCAGGAGCTGCGAGAGGAAGCTCTTCTCCGGCATGCTGTGGGACACCCCGAAGGCAGACAATGCGGACGACGTGCTCACAGTCGTCGAGGTTGATTTCAACTGCACCCTCGACCCGGCTCTCGACTGTAACAGCGCTGAGCCTCACCCAGAATCTGCACGGGCGTTAGCCGACATAGTGCAGAGACTGGATCTGCTCGACACATGGCGACTGCAACATCCAGCTCAGCAGCAGTACTCTCGTGGTGCCGCTGCGGCTCGCAAGGAGGATAAGCCTCGCCAGGCTGGACCGACTCTACGTTAACACCGGCAGTGCCAACCTGCTCGGCGAAAGGAAAATTGTCCCGTCCGGGTTCTCTGATCATCACCTGGTTTTAGTGCGCATACAACTCCCCCTTTGTGAACAACGCAGTCCCTACTGGCGGTTCAACCTGAAACTCGTAGAAAATGAGTATTTCCAGAGGGCCTTCAGAGCGTTCTCGAAGGTTTGGACAACATCCAAAAGCACTTTCAGCTCTCTCCAACAATGGTGGGACAATGGGAAGGCACAGATCGAGACATTCTGCCAGAAAGTCATGAGCCAGCATGCCGCAGCTTGGAGAGAACAGGTAGAGCAGCTGCAGAATGAGCTGCTGGTGCTAGAGGCTTGCTGGACTCACCCCAAAATGACAAAAGCTATAACTTGCTCCTGGAGAAACAACAGTTAATACGATCGATGTTAGACCAAGAAGCCCATAAGGCTTTTGTCAATAAAAGGATGCAGCATCTGTTACAGATGGATGCACCAACCAAATATTTCTTTAGACAGCAAAAACAGCCAGTCACTAAGAACCTCATACCCAGTCTACAGGCCCCAAATGGTTAAACCCAGACAAGCAATGAAAACATCGCCAAGATATTTAAGGGTTTTTATGCAAAACTGTTCACCGCAGAAAGTATCCATAGGGAGCTCTTGGGAAATTGTTGGATGGCATTCCAACACTAAGCACCTCTGAGATGGAGCAGCTGGAAGGGCAGATTACCCTCCAGGAACTGGAGACTGCGGTAAAGGGGATTGCTGCTGCAAAGGCGCCAGGGATTGGTGGCCTCCCAGCCGAATTCTTTAAAGCCTTTTGGGATGAGCTCGGCCGTTTCCCTATTGGAAGTGCTAAACGAGAGTCTGCCAAGGGGAGAGTTGCCACAGAGTTGCAGGAGAGCAGTGGTTGCTCTGTTGCCCAAGAAGAGGGACTTGCGCCTCATTACGAACTGGCGACCGGTGCCCATGCTATGCACGGACTACAAGATCGTCGCTAAAGCTTTGGTGAACCGTTTGAAAGGTGCGGCTGGGAAACTCATCCAGCCAGAACAGTCGCATTGTATCCCCGGGCGGTCAATACATAACAATATCAGTGTGGTCAGGGACATGGTCGACCTGGCGGCCACCCAGGAGAAAGCGTTAGACTGGGTCAGCCATGACTACCTGTATGCGATGCTAAAATCTTTTGGGTTTGGCCAGGGGTTCATCGCTTAAGTAAAACTCCTCTACACGAATGCATCCAGTCTCCCAAAGATAAATAACCGACTCCGTGCCCCTCTTACAGTCACGAGGGATGTCAGGCAGGGACATCCACTCTTGGGGCTGCTCTATGCACTGTGCATTAAGCCGCTCATACTAAAGCTAAAACGGACCCTGTCTGGTTTCCAGGTCCCCGGGCCTGAAAATCCAACCGTCAGGGTCTCTGCATATGCTGACTATTTGTGCATCGTTATTAATAATGAGGCGCAGGATGTGACGGCACTACACAGAGCGGTCAGCCTGTACGAGAGCGCTTCCTCTGCAAAGGTGAACTGGGCAAAGTGTGAGGCACTCTGTCTAGGGCCACAGTGTGAAGTGCACACCGTAAAGCTCCCGGGGGGGGGGGGGAACGTGGAAAACTGAGGGTACCAAGTACCTGGGAGTATACCTGGGGAACCCGGCCACTATAGAAAAAAATTGGGCTGAAGTGGTGAAAAAAATAGAAAGAAAATTACCGGCGTGGGCCCGTTTTGCGACTTAGATGTCTTACAGGGGAGTCCTCATTGTCAACAACCTGGCAGCGTCTATGCTGTGGCATATGGCCAAAGTTCTCCACCCCCCAGAGTGGTTGTTGACAAAGGTGCAGAAGGCTTTCACCAACTTCGTCTGGCACGGAAAGCACTGGCAGAGGCCTGGTGTTCTCTGCTTGCCAGTGGAGGAGGGAGGCCAGGGCCTGATGAGCATCTCCAGCAAAGTGATGTCTTTCAGGCTCCTGGAAATAAAGCGCCTACTGTACGAGCCAGAGAAGCTGCCCTGGAAATCCCTGGCCTTCGGTTTGCTGAGACAGGCCGGGGGACTGGGTTACGGACGCGAGCTCTTCCTCACAGATCTGGGGCTGATCGACCAGTCGACGCTGCCAATGTACTACCGCAGCCTATTGGATGCGTGGCATAGTTTTGAGTGGGAGAGGGCGCCTGCACGCTATGACACAAAACTTTTCCTAAAGGAACCGCTGTTTGCAAACAACCTCTTTCAAGGCCAGAAGAGAGAAAACACCCTGGCCTTGCAGTTTGTTGCTGCGGGAGTGAGTCAGGTCGGCAACCTGGTGGACGCTCGCCAGCGGAGGTGGCGGCCAGCTCTGGCGCTCTCCGAAGCGACCGGACTTCGCTCCATGCTCGCCGGGGGGAAGCTGCTGCGGGAGGCCTAGCGGACGCTGCAGAAACTGGGATTGAAGCTGGAGATGCTGGACGACAGCAGTGGACGCTCCTTCCTCCAAATGACTTTCTCCTGCGCCGCCTCCTCCGATCGCAAGGACAGGGGGAAGCTCTTGAAAATGGAGAGATGCAGAGACATCTCGTTGAGGGAGGCTCACAAAGAGCTGTACACTCACTGTGTAAAAGTGCTGCATTTTCAGGACCTGGAGAAATTACCAGACACAAAATGGAGATATTTCTCCCCATTGATGGATGCTGGCCCCCAGTGGCGTGTCATGTACAAGCCCACCACTGCAAAACGCTGTGGCGACCTCCAATGGAGATTGGTGCACTGGACTGTGCCCTCAGCTGTGTGGGTCAGCCGAGCCTCACCAGGAACTCCGGACACCTTTACGTTTTGCGGACCAAGAGAGGATCTCGCCCACCAAAACCTCAAGTGCAAACGGCTTGACGCACTGTTCCGCTTCTTAGCACAAATCTTCAGGAGGCTGGACATCCCTTTCTACGAAAGTGCGTTCGTGTACGGAGTGGCCGTGACGAGCGGCAACAGGCGCGACGTCGCTAACTTTGTGTGCGCCCAGGCAAAACTAGCGATCTATAAAACCAGGAAGCAAAGGCTGGAAGGCGATAGTCGTGACTGTGGGGCACTGGCAATGCTGAAGGCCCTCATAAAAGCACGACAAGAGCTGGAGCACGCGTACTACGCTCATGCTGGGGGGGGGGGGGAGGGTGTATTTTTAAAGAAATGGAGGGGCGCCAGGGACACGCTATGCACAATTGTAAATAATGCACTTCACTACTAAATCCCACTCCCCCCTCTCTCAGAGGTGATGCCCGGTCATGCGTGATGAACACCTTTTTGTTGTTATCGACATTGACGCTTCGTCTGAGTGCTCAAGCCTCTCTCTCTCTCTCTGCTCAGGCGAAGTTGGCAGTGTACAGAACGAGGAAAAAGATGCTGCAAGGTGACACTGACGGCTGCTCTGTGCTGCTTCCAGTGTTCAGAGGCCTGCTCAAGGCGCGGCTCAGGCTGGAGCACGCCACGTGACACACACACGTGTCGGTGATGTGCAGCGCGTCTTCTTCGAACGCTGGGGAGCCGGACAAGCCCCTCTCTGTACCAGCGTGGACGGCACCCCCCTCGTGTTCACCTTCTGAAGCGCTCGCTCGTCACCGTGGCGTGCGCCATGACCACCACCACCACGTGACTTTTATTTTGGGTTGTGCGCGGTGCATTTCGCGCCACAGCGAGCGTGGATTTATGGCGATTATTATTTGTGTTGCTGGTGACTTTGTGTATTTCATATCGGAATCGTCTCCAGTGCTGTTGCTGCTGGCGGCAATAAAAGTTGTTTAAAAGTCAAAAGTCTCTGTGCTGAAGCCTCTCTCTGTGCTGAAGCCTCTCTCTGTACTGGAGCCTCTCTCTGTGTTGAAGCCTCTCTCTGTGTTGAAGCCTCTCTCTGTGTTGAAGCCTCTCTCTGTACTGGAGCCTCTCTCTGTGTTGAAGCCTCTCTCTGTGTTGAAGCCTCTCTCTGTGTTGAAGCCTCTCTCTGTGTTGAAGCCTCTCTCTGTACTGGAGCCTCTCTCTGTGTTGAAGCCTCTCTCTGTGTTGAAGCCTCTCTCTGTGTTGAAGCCTCTCTCTGTGTTGAAGCCTCTCTCTGTGTTGAAGCCTCTCTCTGTGTTGAAGCCTCTCTCTGTACTGGAGCCTCTCTCTGTGTTGAAGCCTCTCTCTGTGTTGAAGCCTCTCTCTGTACTGGAGCCTCTCTCTGTGTTGAAGCCTCTCTCTGTGTTGAAGCCTCTCTCTGTGTTGAAGCCTCTCTCTGTGTTGAAGCCTCTCTCTGTGTTGAAGCCTCTCTCTGTGTTGAAGCCTCTCTCTGTACTGGAGCCTCTCTCTGTGTTGAAGCCTCTCTCTGTGTTGAAGCCTCTCTCTGTGCTGAAGCCTCTCTCTGTACTGGAGCCTCTCTCTGTGTTGAAGCCTCTCTCTGTGTTGAAGCCTCTCTCTGTGTTGAAGCCTCTCTCTGTACTGGAGCCTCTCTCTGTGTTGAAGCCTCTCTCTGTGTTGAAGCCTCTCTCTGTGTTGAAGCCTCTCTCTGTGTTGAAGCCTCTCTCTGTGTTGAAGCCTCTCTCTGTGTTGAAGCCTCTCTCTGTACTGGAGCCTCTCTCTGTGTTGAAGCCTCTCTCTGTGTTGAAGCCTCTCTCTGTGTTGAAGCCTCTCTCTGTGTTGAAGCCTCTCTCTGTGTTGAAGCCTCTCTGTGTTGAAGCCTCTCTCTGTGTTGAAGCCTCTCTGTGTTGAAGCCTCTCTCTGTGTTGAAGCCTCTCTCTGTACTGAAGCCTCTCTCTGTGTTGAAGCCTCTCTGTGTTGAAGCCTCTCTCTGTGTTGAAGCCTCTCTCTGTGCTGAAGCCTCTCTCTGTATTGAAGCCTCTCTCTGTGTTGAAGCCTCTCTTTGTGTTGAAGCCTCTCTCTGTGTTGAAGCCTCTCTCTGTGTTGAAGCCTCTCTCTGTGTTGAAGCCTCTCTCTGTGTTGAAGCCTCTCTCTGTGTTGAAGCCTCTCTCTGTGTTGAAGCCTCTCTCTGTGCTGAAGCCTCTCTCTGTGTTGAAGCCTCTCTCTGTGTTGAAGCCTCTCTCTGTGTTGAAGCCTCTCTCTGTGTTGAAGCCTCTCTGTGTGTTGAAGCCTCTCTGTGCTGGAGCCTCTCTGTGTTGAAGCCTCTCTCTGTGTTGAAGCCTCTCTCTGTGTTGAAGCCTCTCTCGGTACTGAAGCCTCTCTCTGTGTTGAAGCCTCTCTGTGTTGAAGCCTCTCTCTGTGTTGAAGCCTCTCTCTGTGTTGAAGCCTCTCTCTGTGTTGAAGCCTCTCTCTGTGTTGAAGCCTCTCTCTGTGTTGAAGCCTCTCTCTGTGTTGAAGCCTCTCTCTGTACTGGAGCCTCTCTCTGTGTTGAAGCCTCTCTGTGTTGAAGCCTCTCTCTGTGTTGAAGCCTCTCTCTGTGTTGAAGCCTCTCTCTGTGTTGAAGCCTCTCTCTGTGCTGAAGCCTCTCTCTGTGTTGAAGCCTCTCTCTGTGCTGAAGCCTCTCTCTGTGTTGAAGCCTCTCTCTGTGTTGAAGCCTCTCTCTGTGTTGAAGCCTCTCTCTGTGTTGAAGCCTCTCTCTGTGTTGAAGCCTCTCTCTGTGTTGAAGCCTCTCTCTGTGTTGAAGCCTCTCTCTGTGTTGAAGCCTCTCTCTGTGTTGAAGCCTCTCTCTGTGCTGAAGCCTCTCTCTGTGTTGAAGCCTCTCTCTGTGTTGAAGCCTCTCTGTGTTGAAGCCTCTCTCTGTGTTGAAGCCTCTCTCTGTGTTGAAGCCTCTCTCTGTACTGGAGCCTCTCTCTGTGTTGAAGCCTCTCTCTGTGTTGAAGCCTCTCTCTGTGTTGAAGCCTCTCTGTGTTGAAGCCTCTCTCTGTGTTGAAGCCTCTCTGTGTTGAAGCCTCTCTCTGTGCTGAAGCCTCTCTGTGTTGAAGCCTCTCTCTGTGTTGAAGCCTCTCTGTGTTGAAGCCTCTCTCTGTGTTGAAGCCTCTCTCTGTGTTGAAGCCTCTCTGTGTTGAAGCCTCTCTCTGTGTTGAAGCCTCTCTCTGTGTTGAAGCCTCTCTCTGTGTTGAAGCCTCTCTCTGTGTTGAAGCCTCTCTCTGTGTTGAAGCCTCTCTGTACTGAAGCCTCTCTGTGTTGAAGCCTCTCTCTGTGTTGAAGCCTCTCTCTGTGTTAAAGCCTCTCTCTGTGTTGAAGCCTCTCTCTGTGTTGAAGCCTCTCTCTGTGTTGAAGCCTCTCTCTGTGTTGAAGCCTCTCTCTGTACTGAAGCCTCTCTCTGTGTTGAAGCCACTCTTTGTGTTGAAGCCTCTCTCTGTGTTGAAGCCTCTCTGTGTGTTGAAGCCTCTCTGTGCTGGAGCCTCTCTGTGTTGAAGCCTCTCTCTGTGTTGAAGCCTCTCTCTGTGTTGAAGCCTCTCTCGGTACGGAAGCCTCTCTCTGTGTTGAAGCCTCTCTGTGTTGAAGCCTCTCTCTGTGTTGAAGCCTCTCTCTGTGTTGAAGCCTCTCTCTGTGTTGAAGCCTCTCTCTGTGTTGAAGCCTCTCTCTGTGTTGAAGCCTCTCTCTGTGTTGAAGCCTCTCTCTGTGTTGAAGCCTCTCTCTGTGTTGAAGCCTCTCTCTGTGTTGAAGCCTCTCTCTGTGTTGAAGCCTCTCTCTGTGTTGAAGCCTCTCTCTGTGCTGAAGCCTCTCTCTGTACTGGAGCCTCTCTCTGTGTTGAAGCCTCTCGGTACTGAAGCCTCTCTCTGTGTTGAAGCCTCTCTCTGTGCTGGAGCCTCTCTCTGTGTTGAAGCCTCTCGGTACTGAAGCCTCTCTCTGTGTTGAAGCCTCTCTCTGTGTTGAAGCCTCTCTCTGTGCTGAAGCCTCTCTCTGTACTGGAGCCTCTCTCTGTGTTGAAGCCTCTCGGTACTGAAGCCTCTCTCTGTGTTGAAGCCTCTCTCTGTGTTGAAGCCTCTCTCTGTGTTGAAGCCTCTCTCTGTGTTGAAGCCTCTCTCTGTGTTGAAGCCTCTCTCTGTGTTGAAGCCTCTCTCTGTGCTGAAGCCTCTCTGTGTTGAAGCCTCTCTCTGTACTGGAGCCTCTCTCTGTGTTGAAGCCTCTCTCTATGCTGAAGCCTCTCTCTGTGCTGGAGCCTCTCTCTGTGCTGGAGCCTCTCTCTGTGTTGAAGCCTCTCTCTGTGTTGAAGCCTCTCTCTGTGTTGAAGCCGCTCTCTGTGCTGAAGCCTCTCTCTGTGTTGAAGCCTCTCTCTGTGTTGAAGCCTCTCTCTGTGTTGAAGCCTCTCTCTGTGTTGAAGCCTCTCTCTGTGTTGAAGCCTCTCTCTGTGTTGAAGCCTCTCTCTGTGCTGAAGCCTCTCTGTGTTGAAGCCTCTCTCTGTACTGGAGCCCCCCCCTCTCTCTCTCTCGTAGTGGTGAGCAGCAGCCCTCTAAGTTCATGGACTCATCGCGGTTGACGCTGTCACAGTGCAAACCAAGAAAATAGAATCTCAGCCTGGACGGGACACAGCGGGCTGAGAGCATCCCCCCCCCCACCAATCGCCACCCCCCACCAATCCCCACCCCCCACCAGTACCCACCCCACCATCAACCCCCACCCCACCACCAACCCCCACCCGCCACCAGCACCCCCACCCCCATCACTTCAACAACCGAGCGATACAAACATCTCACGCGACAGCCGCGACGCCAGAGGGAGGGAGATGGAGGGACCGCGCGGGTGGTAAGGAGGTCACGCGGCGCTCGAGACATCGTCCTCGTGACCTTCATCCAGCAGTAGATAGACGCTGACGATGAGAGAGATGCACGCGCGAGGGGTTGTCTTGAGAGAGAGAGGGGATGGAGGGGCGCGCCGCCGCCACCGCCGCCGCGTGTTTGTGGGGACGCCCCTCGTGGTGCCAACTTGGTCAACGCGAGCGTGGCACGGGGCAGGAGGCGTCGCGGCCCGGCGAGGGGACGCTGGAGGGAGGCCCCCGGGGGTCGAGGCCGGGCGACGGAGCGGCAGCACGAGGAGCGGAGAGCGCGCCCAAGAGGAGGCGCGCCGGGGAGATGGAGCGGCGCGCGTGTGTGCAGGGGATAGAGAGAGAGAGACGTGGAGCGTGGAATCGCGAGATACAATCCGTTCCCATAAAACGCCGCATGTTGTTTTCACGACGCGATTTGGATATGAAGCGATGATGAACGTATTCAGGGAACAGATTGTTTCATGACGCGGAACGCGAATTGGATATAACGCGATCGAGCGAACGGAACTACGTCGCAGCGCGAGTAGGAATACGCGGTAGTGAGGCTGCCTCGGCGGAGCATCGCCACGCACGGCACTGGGATGCTGCTGGATGCTTCTCGCTGCTACCCACGCGCCTCAGTCTTAGGTCGGCCCTGCGTACGCATCTCACGTCTTATCGCGCGGACTGTTGCTTTACGCTATGATCTTTACTATTTATTCTAACGCCATTTTTCCGGAACGCAACTACCATCGCGTTATCGAAGAAGAGACTGTGCATTGAGAGATGGCGATGGCTTGGTTAGCCTTCCATCCAACAGCGCATTGATTATGACTGATCTCTGTTACCATCATCATTATAGTCGCAGGCCCCAAGCACAGCCTGACTTCTGCTGATGAGACACTGAATGTCAAAACCGGCGTGGAGTTTATTGTTCTTTGTGATCAGTCAACGCTGCTGATTGCATGGTGCTCCCGTGCGTGCTGATGGGATGAGTAAAGACACCCACGGCGAAGATCCTCGTAGTAGCCTTGAACAAACTCTTGGCGGCAAGTGCTGCTTGCGAGTGGCAACTTTGTAGACCGCCAGGGCACACGCGGGCGGCGATGTTTACACAGCGCGCCCGGAACTCATTTGGGGTTGAGCCGACCTAGGGACGGTCCAGGGCCGGTTCAGAGAATCGTCACCGGAGTTGGTGACCGTGAGCGGGCACCGAACTCGAGCGGCCGGGTCCGCAGCGCGGCGCGCTGACCGCTCCGTCAGCGCTCCCCACCCAGAGAGGCCCCCGGCACGAGGGCGCTGGCAGCGAGTCGCGGTGCCCACGAGGGGCGGGACTGCGGGGCGGGTGGCAGCAGCAGCAGCAGCAGCAGGGCCGCCTGGGTGGGCGCGCTGCTTCAGCTGCCACCCCGCGGAGGTGGGGGAGGGGGCTGTGGGGATGTGGGGGCTGTGGGGCTGTGGGGGCTGTGGGGCTGTGGGGGCTGTGGGGCTGTGGGGGCTGTGGGGCTGTGGGGGCTGTGGGGCTGTGGGGGCTGTGGGGCTGTGGGGGCTGTGGGGCTGTGGGGCTGTGGGGGCTGTGGGGCTGTGGGGGCTGTGGGGCTGTGGGGCTGTGGGGGCTGTGGGGCTGTGGGGGAGGGGGGAGGGGGCTGTGGGGGAGGGGGCTGTCGGGGCTGTGGGGAAGGGGGCTGTGGGGGAGAGGGCTGTGGGGGAGGGGGCTGTGGGGGCTGTGGGGGCTGTGGGGGCTGTGGGGGAGGGATTTCCCCCCCCCCTCGTCTCGGCCAAGATTCCGGAAAATGTCGATTTCGCCCCGGGATTTGTAAGTAAGCCGGCGCGTGACCCGTCACGGTCCGAGTGCCATCGGCCGAATCATCGCCCCTCGTCACCATCATCATCATGATTTGTGTTTATTGAGCTGTCTTCCTCAGCGCATTCGTGGTGACCACTCGTCTGACAATGAAGTAGGGCTCTCGCCTGAATCGTCTCCTAATATATACATACCGAACTCTTTAAGGCCACGGGCACATGGTGTCTGTATACACACATACACACACACACTGTGTGTGTGTATGTGTGTATACACACATACACACACACAGTGTGTGTGTACACACACAGACACACAATGTGTACGTACACACACAGTGTGTACACACAGACACACAGTGTGTACACACAGACACACAGTGTACACACAGACACCCAGTGTGTACACACACACACAGTGTACACACTATGTGTCTGTGTGTACACACAGACACACAGTGTGTACACACAGACACAGTGTGTACACACAGAGACACTGTGTACACACACAGTGTACACACAGACACACAGTGTGTACACACAGTGTACACACAGACACACAGTGTGTACACACAGACACACAGTGTGTACACACAGACACACAGTGTGTACACACAGACACACAGTGTGTACACACAGACACTCGCTGGGAGCCGGCATGCAAATGAGCGGCAAACACCGACACCAGGCGAGGCGGCGCTGGGGGTCAAATCCCTCCCCCTGCCCCCCTCCCCCTGCTCCCTCCCCCTGCCCCCCCTCCCCCTGCTCCCTGCCCCGCCCACCCCCCCCTGCTCCCTCCCTCCCCCTGTTCCCCTCATCAGCAGTGCACACAGACGACCGCAGGCGCCGCGTGTTCGCCTCTAATTGCCTTGATTCGCAGCGGTACGCGTGTGGCCACGCCACGTGGAGCCAGGGGGTGGGGGCTAGGGGGTGGGGGCTAGGGGGGAGGGGCTAGGGGGGAGGGGCTAGGGGGGAGGGGCTAGGGGGGGAGGGGCTAGGGGGGGAGGGGCTAGGGGGGGAGGTAGCGCACCGCACCGCGAACCCAGCGACCCCGAGCACTTGGCCCGACAGCAGGCGCAGGCTATCCGGGGGTTGTTCGTCTTTGGTGGCGGAAGAGGCGGTGGTGGCGGCGGTGGCGGTGGTGGTGGTGGCGGTGGCGGTGGCGGAGGCAGTGGCGGTGGTGGTGGTGGCGGTGGTGGAGGCGGCGGTGGTGGTGGCGGTGATGGTGGTGGTGGCGGTGGCGGTGGCGGTGGTGGTGGCGGTGGCGGTGCGGTGGCGGAGGTGGTGGTGGCGGTGGTGGAGGCGGCGGTGGTGGCGGTGGTGATGGTGGCGGTGGTGGCGGAAGAGGCGGTGGTGGCGGTGGCGGTGGTGGTGGTGGCGGTGGTGGTGGCGGTGGTGGTGGCGGTGGTGGTGGTGATGGTGGTGGTGGCGGTGGTGATGGTGGCGGTGGTTCCAGAGGGAGGCAGCAGCGAGGGTAGAAGGGAGAATAAGTGGGGGAGGGGGGAGGACGGGAGAGGGGGGAGGGAGAGGGGGGAGAGAGAGGCGGGGAGTT
>NC_133720.1:8975843-9123802 GCF_048934315.1 Petromyzon marinus
ACACTCCACTCTGCTGTACTCCACTCTGCTACACTCCACTCTGTTGTACTCCACTCTGCTGTACTCCACTCTGCTACACTCCACTCTACTCCACCCTGCTACACTCCACTCTCTTGTACTCCACCCTGCTGTACTCCACTCTGCTACACTCCACTCTGCTGTACTCCACTCTGCTACACTCCACTCTGTTGTACTCCACTCTGTTGTACTCCACTCTGCTGTAATCCACTCTGCTACACTCTGCTACACTCCACTCTGCTACACTCCACTCTACTCCACCCTGCTACACTCCACTCTACTACACTCCACTCTACTCCACTCTGCTGTACTCCACTCTGCTGTACTCCACTCTGCTACACTCCACTCTACTCCACCCTGCTACACTCCACTCTACTACACTCCACTCTACTCCACTCTGCTGGACTCCACTCTGCTACACTCCACTCTACTCCACCCTGCTACACCCTGCTACACTCCACTCTACTCCACCCTGCTACACTCCACTCTGCTACACTCTGCTGGACTCCACTCTGCTGTACTCCGCTCCCCTCTGCTGTGACAGTCGTCGTGGCGACTCGAGCGGCCTTCAGTGGCTGCAGGGATCCACTCGTGGACCGCGCTCACGACTCCCCCCCCCATCACCCCCCACTCGCAGTGCCCCCACCCCGTCAGCCTTCTTATCTCCGCTCGTTGACGCTCGCGTCACGAGGGAGCAGTGGCCTCCTCCTCTTTTCTAACCTCCTCCCTACTCACGTGTTCCACCCACCCCCCTCACTCCCCCCCCCCCACTCCTCCTCCTCACCCCCCACCTCCTCTGTCCCCAAACGGAGCGAGCGTCACTCGCCTCGTCCCCCCCGGGGGGAGCGGAGGTCAAGCGCGGGGTCTCCCCCAGCCCCGCCCCCCCGTCCCGCTCTCCTGTGGTGAAGTCCTTGGCAAGGACACGGGGTCTCCTTCCTCGCGGGCCCCTCCCCTACTTCCTCCCTCCCCTTTCCCTCCCCCTCCCTCCCACATCACCCCTCCCCTATCCCCCCCACTCCCCTGCCTCTCCATCCCACCTCCCCAACTCCCTCCCCGACTCCCTCCCTCCTCCACTTAGTCCCTCCAACCTCCCCCCTCCCTCCCTCCGACCTCCCCCTCCCCTACTTCTCATTCCAACCTCCCCGAATCCCTCCCTCCCACTTCCTCCCTCCCACTTTGCCCCTCCCTCCCACCTCCCCCCCCACTCCCCCCCTCCTCCCACTTCCCCATCCCTCCCACCTCCCCCCCACTCCCCCCTCCCTCCCACTTCTACTCCCTCCCACCTCCCCCCCTCCCTTCGACTTCACCCCTCCCCTACTCCCCCTTCCCACCTCCCTGACTCCCTCCGTCCCTCCCACTTACCCCCTCCCTCCCACTTCTCCCCCCCCTCCTTCTCACCTCCCTCCCTCCCCGACTCCCTCCCTCCGACCTCCCTCCCCGACTCCCTCCCTCCCACCTCCCTCCCTCCGACCTCCCTCCCACTTCTCCCCCCCCTCCCTCCCACCTCCCTCCCTCCCCGACTCCCTCCCTCCGACCGCCCTCCCTCCCCGACTCCCTCCCTCCCACCTCTCTCCGACTTCTCCCCCCCCTCCCTCCCACCTCCCTCCCTCCCCGACTCCCTCCCTTGCACCTCCTTCCTCGACTTCCTTGCCCCCTCCCTCCCAGACCCTCCCTCCCCCCTCCCTCCTACCTCTCCGACTCCCTCCCTCCCCCCTCCCTCCCACCTCTCCACCTTCCTCTCTGATTCCCTCCCTCCCAGCCCCTCGACTTCCTCCCTCCCCCCTCCCTCCCACCTCCCCCTCCTCCTTCCCACCATCCCCCTCCTCCATCCCACATCGACTTCCTCCCTCCCACCTCCCCCCCTCACTATGTCTTTGTGTGTGTGTTTGTCTTTGTGTGTGTGTGTGTGTTTGTCTTTGTGTGTGTTTGTCTTTATGTGTGTGTGTGTTTGTCTTTGTGTGTTTGTCTTTGTGTGTGTGTTTGTCTTTGTGTGTGTTTGTCTTTGTGTGTGTATGTTTGTCTTTGTGTGTGTATGTTTGTCTTTGTGTGTGTGTTTGTCTTCGTGTGTGTTTGTCTTTATGTGTGTTTGTCTTTTTGTGTGTGTTTGTCTTTGTGTGTGTTTGTCTTTGTGTGTGTGTTTGTCTGTGTGTGTTTGTCTTTGTGTGTGTGTCTTTGTGTGTTTGTCTTTGTGTGTGTGTTTGTCTTTGTGTGTGTGTTTGTCTTTGTGTGTGTGTTTGTTTTTGTGTGTGTGTGTTTGTCTTTGTGTGTGTGTGTTTGTCTTTGTGTGTGTGTGTTTGTCTGTGTGTGTTTGTGTTTGTCTTTGTGTGTGTGTGTTTGTTTTTGGGTGTGTTTGTCTTTGTGTGTGTTTATATGTGTGTGTTTGTCTTTGTGTGCGTGTGTTTGTCTTTGTACGTGTTTGTCTTTGTATGTGTGTCTGTCTTTGTGTGTGTGTTTGTCTGTGTGTGCGTGTTTGTCTGTGTGTTTGTCTTTGCGTGTGTGTTTGTCTTTACGTGTGTGTTTGTCTTTGTGTGTGTGTGTGTTTGTCTTTGTGTGTGTGTTTGTCTTCATGTGTGTTTGTCTTCGTGTGTGTGTTTGTCTTTGTGTGCGTTTGTCTTTGTGTGCGTGTGTTTGTCTTTTTGTGTGTGTTTGTCTTTGTGTGTGTTTGTCTTTGTGTGTGTTTGTCTTTGTGTGTGTGTTTGTCTGTGTGTGTTTGTCTTTGTGTGTGTGTTTGTCTTTGTGTGTTTGTCTTTGTGTGTGTGTTTGTCTTTGTGTGTGTGTTTGTCTTTGTGTGTGTGTTTGTCTTTGTGTGTGTGTTTGTTTTTGTGTGTGTGTTTGTCTTTGTATGTGTGTGTTTGTCTGTGTGTGTGCGTGTTTGTCTTTGTGTGTGTGTTTGTCTTTGTGTGTGTGTTTGTCTGTGTGTGCGTGTTTGTCTGTGTGTTTGTCTTTGCGTGTGTGTTTGTCTTTACGTGTGTGTTTGTCTTTGTGCGTTTGTCTTTTGTGCGTGTGTATGTTTGTCTTTGTGTGCGTGTGTTTGTCTTTGTGTGCGTGTGTGTATGTGTCTGTGTGTGTTTGTCTTAGTTTGTGTTTGTCTTTGTGTGTGTGTTTTTGTCTTTGTGTGTGTGTTTGTCTGTGTGTTTGTCTTTGTGTGTGTGTGTTTGTCTGTGTGTGCGTGTTTGTCTGTGTGTTTGTCTTTGTGTGTGAGTTTGTCTTTATGTGTGTGTTTGTCTTTGTGTGTTTGTCTTTGTGCCAGTGTATGTTTGTCTTTGTGTGCGTGTGTTTGTCTTTGTGTGCGTGTGTGTATGTGTCTGTGTGTGTTTGTCTTTGTGTTTGTGTTTGTCTTTGTGTGTGTGTGTTTGTCTGTGTGTGTTTGTCTTTGTGTGTGTTTGTCTTTGTGTGTTTGTCTTTGTGTGTGTGTTTGTCTTTGTGTGTGTGTTTGTCTTTGTGTGTTTGTCTTTGTGTGTGTGTTTGTCTTTGTGTGTTTGTCTTTGTGTGTGTGTTTGTTTTTGTGTGTGTGTTTGTCTTTGTGTGTGTGTGTTTGTCTGTGTGTGCGTGTTTGTCTGTGTGTGTGTGTTTGTCTTTGTGTGTGTGTTTGTTTTTGGGTGTGTTTGTCTTTGTGTGTGTTTATCTGTGTGTGTTTGTCTTTGTGTGCGTGTGTTTGTCTTTGTACGTGTTTGTCTTTGTATGTGTGTCTGTCTTTGTGTGTGTTTGTCTTTGTGTGTGTTTGTCTGTGTGTGCGTGTTTGTCTGTGTGTTTGTCTTTGCGTGTGTGTTTGTCTTTACGTGTGTGTTTGTCTTTGTGTGTTTGTCTTTGTGTGTGTGTGTTTGTCTTTGTGTGTGTTTGTCTTTGTGTGTGTTTGTCTTTGTGTGTGTATGTTTGTCTTTGTGTGTATGTTTGTCTTTGTGTGTGTGTTTGTCTTCGTGTGTGTTTGTCTTTATGTGTGTTTGTCTTTGTGTGTGTGTTTGTCTTTGTGTGCGTTTGTCTTTGTGTGCGTGTGTTTGTCTTTGTGTGTGTGTTTGTCTGTGTGTTTGTCTTTGTGTGTGTGTTTGTCTTTGTGTGTGTGTTTGTCTTTGTGTGTGTGTTTGTCTTTGTGTGTGTGTGTTTGTCTTTGTGTTTGTGTGTGTGTTTGTTTTTGTGTGTGTTTGTCTTTGTATGTGTGTGTTTGTCTGTGTGTGCGTGTTTGTCTGTGTGTGTGCGTGTTTGTCTTTGTGTGTGTGTTTGTCTTTGTGTGTGTGTGTTTTTGGGTGTGTGTTTGTCTTTGTGTGCGTGTGTTTGTCTTTGTACGTGTTGTCTTTGTATGTGTGTCTGTCTTTGTGTGTGTTTGTCTTTGTGTGTGTGTTTGTCTGTGTGTGCGTGTTTGTCTGTGTGTTTGTCTTTGCGTGTGTGTTTGTCTTTACGTGTGTGTTTGTCTTTGTGTGTTTGTCTTTTGTGCGTGTGTATGTTTGTCTTTGTGTGCGTGTGTTTGTCTTTGTGTGCGTGTGTGTCTTTGTGTGTGTGTTTGTCTTTGTGTGTGTGTTTGTCTTTGTGTGTGTGTGTTTGTCTGTGTGTGCGTGTTTGTCTGTGTGTGTGTTTGTCTTTGTGTGTGTGTTTGTTTTTGGGTGTGTTTGTCTTTGTGTGTTTGTCTTTGTGTGTGTGTTTGTTTTTGTGTGTGTTTGTCTTTGTGTGTGTGTGTTTGTCTGTGTGTGCGTGTTTGTCTGTGTGTGTGTGTTTGTCTTTGTGTGTGTGTTTGTTTTTGGGTGTGTTTGTCTTTGTGTGTGTTTATCTGTGTGTGTTTGTCTTTGTGTGCGTGTGTTTGTCTTTGTACGTGTTTGTCTTTGTGTGTGTGTGTTTGTCTTTGTGTGTGTGTGTGTTTGTTTTTGTGTGTGTGTTTGTCTTTGTACGTGTGTGTTTGTCTGTGTGTGCGTGTTTGTCTGTGTGTGTGCGTGTTTGTCTTTGTGTGTGTGTTTGTCTTTGTGTGTGTGTGTTTTTGGGTGTGTGTTTGTCTTTGTGTGCGTGTGTTTGTCTTTGTACGTGTTTGTCTTTGTATGTGTGTCTGTCTTTGTGTGTGTTTGTCTTTGTGTGTGTGTTTGTCTGTGTGTGCGTGTTTGTCTGTGTGTTTGTCTTTGCGTGTGTGTTTGTCTTTACGTGTGTGTTTGTCTTTGTGTGTTTGTCTTTTGTGCGTGTGTATGTTTGTCTTTGTGTGCGTGTGTTTGTCTTTGTGTGCGTGTGTGTATGTGTCTGTGTGTGTTTGTCTTTGTGTGTGTTTGTCTTTGTGTGTGTGTTTGTCTTTGTGTGTGTGTTTGTCTTTGTGTGTGTGTTTGTCTTTGTGTGTGTGTGTTTGTCTGTGTGTGCGTGTTTGTCTGTGTGTTTGTCTTTGTGTGTGTGTGTTTGTCTTTATGTGTGTGTTTGTCTTTGTGTGTTTGTCTTTGTGCGTGTGTATGTTTGTCTTTGTGTGCGTGTGTTTGTTTTTGTGTGTGTGTGTGTTTGTCTTTGTGTGCGTGTGTTTGTCTTTGTGTGTGTGCGTGTTTGTCTGTGTGTGCGTGTTTGTCTTTGTGTGTGTGTGTGTTTGTCTGTATGTGTTTGTCTTTGTGTGTGTGTTTGTCTTTGTGTGCATCTCTGCTTTATTGACCTGGTCAAGGCCTATGATACCATCAGTAGTCCTGGGCTCTGGGTTGTTCATCGTGCTTTTGGAGTACCTAACCCTCTGCTCACGATCATTAAGGACCTTCATGATGGTGAGCGGGCCCGGGTAAAACTACGTGGCCGGGAGTCAGAGCCATTCCATGTACACCTTGGGGTGCGACAGGGATGTCCTCTGGCTCCCACATTATTTAAAATCTATTTTGACCACGTAGTTCGTGAAGCCTTCAATAGCTGTACCGGGGGAATCTCCATATGGTACAGATATAATGGGAGGCTGATCGATGCCCGGGTGCGGTCAAGGGATGGCTCCCTATTGCTCAACCACGTTACGTATGCCGATGATTTGGTAATAGCTGCTCATTCAGAGGAGGAGTTGGAGACGCTGCTGCTGAGACTGGAGCGTGCCACTCAGAGATGGGGCCTTACCATCAGCCCCACCAAAACTAAGCACCTGCCTGGGTATTTTGTACCTTCGGACACTCCACCCCCACAACTCCCAATCGGTGATGGGGCAGTTGTGGAGAGAGTGGAGAGTTTCCCATACCTGGGCAGTGTGATTATGACCGGCTCCAGTTTAACAGCAGAGGTCTCACTCCGAATCAGTCGAGCGGCAATATCTTTTCATCGGTTGCATAACGCTGTGTGGATGCTACCTGGTCTGTCGCTCCGCACTAAGCTTCAGGTATTCTCGGCCACGGTCATTCCCTCCCTTCTCTACGCTTGCGAAACGTGCACCCCCCTAATGGAACATCTTTGCCGGTTAGAAACATTTAGGCTGGCCTGCCTACGATCCATCCTTGGTTTAACCAGGCTGGATTGTGTGAGGAGCTCACAAATCCTTGAAAGATCTGGGTACGGTCCCATCGGTGAGCTCCTCCGGCAGGCAAGGCTGCGTTGGCTGGGTCATGTAGCCCGCATGCCTAGCCACCGCATGCCGAAACAGCTTTTGTTCTGCCGGATCGAGGGGGCAAAACAGGCGCGGCACGGGCTAGAGAAGAGATGGAGTGATGTGGTACAGGAGGACGTGAAGTTGAGTGGACTTGCCGATGACTGGTACCAGCGGTGTCAAGATCGGCCTCTGTGGAGGAGGCTCGTGAAGGACGCTACTGGGCAGTTGGAGGCAGTCGCCCTCCAACAACAACGGAGGGCGGAGCAGCGACGCTCACAACAACGAGCGGAGCGCCGGGTGGCTAAAGCACAGCAGGTTGGCACAATAGGGGGCACAGGTGGTGCATCAGCCAGTCGTCTCAGTCAGTCGACCTGTGGCACCTGGGTCTGCCCCGTGACCTCCTGCCAGCGGGCGTTCGACACTTCACGTGGCCTCAGGGTGCACATAGCCTGGCACAAGCGTCGTGGCGACGTCACTGCCACTTAGTGGCGAATGGCGGTTGTTGTTGTTGTGTATCTGTGTGTGTGTATCTGTGTGTGTGTTTGTCTTTGTGTGTGTTTGTCTTTGTGTGTGTGTGTTCGTCTTTGTATGTGTTTGTGTGTTTATGTATTTGTGTGTATGTCTTTGTGTGAAAGATCTGGACAAAGTCCCATCGGTGAGCTCCTCTGACAGGCAAGGCTGCGTTGGCTGGGTAATGTAGCCCGCATGCCCAGCTACCGAATGCCCAAACAGCTTTTGTACGGCCGGATCGAGGGGGCTAAATGGGCGCGGCACGGGCTAGAGAAGAGATGGAGTGATGTGGTACAGGAGGACGTGGAGCTGAGTGGACTTGCCGATTACCAGTACCAGCGGTGTCAAGATCGGCCTCTGTGGAAGAGGCTCATTAAGGACGCTACTGGGCAGTTGGAGGCAGTCGCCCTCCAACAACAACGGAGGGTGGAGGAGCGACGCTCACAACAACGAGCGGAGCGCCGGGTGGCTAAAGCACAGCAAGTTGGCACAGTAGGGGGCACAGATGGTGCATCGGCTAGTCGTCTCAGTCATCTTAGTCAGTCGACCTGTGGCACCTGGGTCTGCCCCGTGACCTCCTGCCAGCGGGCGTTCGACACTTCACGTGGCCTCAAGGTGCACATAGCCTGGCACAAGCGTCGTGGTGACGTCAGCGCCACTTAGTGGCGAATGCCGGTTGTTGTGTGTGTATGTATTTGTGTGTGTTTGTGTGTGTATGTATGCGTGTGTCTGTGTATTTTTTTGTTGATGGATGTGTATGTCTGTTTATGTATTTGTGTACGCATGTATTTGCGTGTACGTGTTTGTCTATATTAAAATGCACGTGCTTGTGCATTTGTGTTTCCATGTTTGTGTATCTGTGTGTATGTATTCTTGTATGTATTTTTGTGAATACACCTGTTTGTGTGTGTTTGTGCGTATGTATTCGTGTGTGTTTGTGTATTTGCTGTATGTTTGTGTTACCAATTTACATAATAAACCCCGAGGCACCTGCAGCCCAGAGAGGCGCGAGGCGAGTCAAAGATCCCCGGTCCGTGCCAGCCTCGCCCCACACACCGTGACAAAGACAAAGCTCCCCCGTGTAGCCCACGCGGGCTCTCGGGGCAAGCGCTGCTCGCGAGTAGCAGCAGCCCCTATGAGGCCGGCACGGCACGTGAGGATGGAGGGATGTAGCCAGTACCATCACCACCATCATCAACCACCATCATCAACCACCATCATCACCACCACCACCACCATCACCACCATCAGCACTATCATCTGTCCCCGCCAGCAGTTCTCACTGTCGAGAGGGAACGTCGCTGATTGCGTGACTTCTCCGCTATGATGGCCGCTGTCCAAAACGTCGCCCATCGTATTGAACGTTTCGTATTAGGGCCTCGGTGTGATTGGCGAATGCGTTGTGATCATCCACGCTTTGCCTGTTTGATCCCCTCCCTCCCCCATCCCCGTCTCCATCTCAATTAAGACAAAAAATCAACTCCAGGACCTGCGGCCTCCGCCATGAGATTCACCTCCACTCCCTCCCTTCTCTCTCTCTTCACTACGCTTGGTCTCCCTCTCTCTTAATTTCCCTCTCTCATTCACTCCCTCCATCTTCTTCCCTCCCTCCACCTTTATCTCCCCCCTCGCTCCCCCTCCCCCCTCGCTCCCCCCTCGCTCCCTCCTCTCGCCTTGCCATCTCGCTCCCACGCGAGGTGGGAGCGCGCGCACGCGGAGTCACGGGCGATCTGGGTAAATATTTAAATAAATAACGACAACGACCCCCCCGTGTAGCCTCGCCAGACTGTTGGGGCAAGTGCTGTTGGCGCCCTCCACCTACGACGGCCGGCGCGGCACACGAGGGGAGGGGGAGGGGGAGGGGGGGGGGCAGCACCACGCCCGGCCGCCTTTGTCTCCCCAGCGCTGCTGTTTTGAGTTGACCTCGGTGGTGGCCGTGCGCGGAAATCGAATTTGGGTCGCCGGGTTCGTAGTGCAGTGCGCTAACTGATACACTGCCGCATATATATTTATTATGTATACACACACACATATATAATATATGTTTGTGTGTATATAATATATACACACGCACACATATAAATGAAGGCTACACCACAACAGCAATCAGGTCCCAGAGGGCAAGGAATCACAACGCAGAGGTTAGCAACACAGCTGCAAAACACCACACAGCCTCACAACTCAGTCTCTGTGTGAGTCTTTGGGTCTCTGCGTGAGTCTTTGGGTCTCTGTGCGAGTCTATGGGTCTCTGTGTGAGTCTGTGGGTCTCTATGTGAGTCTATGGGTATCTGTGTGAGTTTGTGGGTCTCTGCGTGAGTCTATAGGTCTCTGTGTAAGTCTATGGATCTCTGTGTGAGTCTATAGGTCTCTGAGTGAGTCTATGGGTCTCTGTGTGAGTCTATGGGTCTCTGTGTGAGTCTGTGGGTCTCTATGTGAGTCTATGGGTCTCTATGTGAGTATATGGGTCTCTGTGTGAGTCTATGGGTCTCTGCGTGAGTCTATGGGTCTCTGTGTGAGTCTATGGGTCTCTGTGTGAGTCTGTGGGTCTCTGTGTGAGTGTATAGGTCTCTGTGTAAGTCTATGGGTCTCTGCGTGAGTCTATGGGTCTCTGTATGAGTCTATGGGTCTCTGTGTGAGTCTATGGGTCTCTGTGTGAGTCTGTGGGTCTCTATGTGAGTCTATGGGTCTCTATGTGAGTATATGGGTCTCTGTGTGAGTCTGTGGGTCTCTGCGTGAGTCTATAGGTCTCTGTGTAAGTCTATGGATCTCTGTGTGAGTCTATAGGTCTCTGAGTGAGTCTATGGGTCTCTGTGTGAGTCTATGGGTCTCTGTGTGAGTCTGTGGGTCTCTATGTGAGTCTATGGGTCTCTATGTGAGTCTATGGGTCTCTATGTGAGTATATGGGTCTCTGTGTGAGTCTATGGGTCTCTGTGTGAGTATATGGGTCTCTGCGTGAGTCTATGGGTCTCTGTGTGAGTCTATGGGTCTCTGTGCGAGTCTGTGGGTCTCTGTGTGAGTCTATGGTCTGTGTGGTCTGTGTGTGAGTCTATAGGTTTCTGTGTGAGTCTATGGGTCTCTGTGTGAGTCTATGGGTCTCTGTGTGAGTCTATGGGTCTCTGTGTGAGTCTATGGGTCTCTGCGTGAGTCTATAGGTCTCTGTGTAAGTCTATGGATCTCTGTGTGAGTCTATAGGTCTCTGAGTGAGTCTATGGGTCTCTGTGTGAGTCTATGGGTCTCTGTGTGAGTCTGTGGGTCTCTATGTGAGTCTATGGGTCTCTATGTGAGTATATGGGTCTCTGTGTGAATCTATGGGTCTCTGTGTGAGTCTATGGGTCTCTGCGTGAGTCTATGGGTCTCTGTGTGAGTCTATGGGTCTCTGTGTGAGTCTGTGGGTCTCTGTGTGAGTGTATAGGTCTCTGTGTAAGTCTATGGGTCTCTGCGTGAGTCTATGGGTCTCTGTATGAGTCTATGGGTCTCTGTGTGAGTCTATGGGTCTCTGTGTGAGTCTGTGGCACTCTGCGTGAGTCTATAGGTCTCTGTGTAAGTCTATGGATCTCTGTGTGAGTCTATAGGTCTCTGAGTGAGTCTATGGGTCTCTGTGTGAGTCTATGGGTCTCTGTGTGAGTCTGTGGGTCTCTATGTGAGTCTATGGGTCTCTATGTGAGTCTATGGGTCTCTATGTGAGTATATGGGTCTCTGTGTGAGTCTATGGGTCTCTGTGCGAGTCTGTGGGTCTCTGTGTGAGTCTATGGTCTGTGTGGTCTGTGTGTGAGTCTGTAGGTTTCTGTGTGAGTCTATGGGTCTCTGTGTGAGTCTATGGGTCTCTGTGTGAGTCTATGGGTCTCTGTGTGAGTCTATGGGTCTCTGTGTGAGTTTATGGGTCTCTGTGTGATTTGGCACAGTAGGGGGCACAGCTGGTGCCTCTGACAGTCATCTCAGTCAGTCAACGGATGGCACCTGCAGGGTCTGTCCCGTGACCACCTGCCAGCGACCCTGCGACATTTCACGTGACCTTAAAGTGCACCTGGCCTGGCACAAGCGCCATGGAGACGTCACCACCACTTAGTGGAGAGTGGTGGTTGTAATTGTTGTGCGAGTCTATGGGTCTCTTTGCGAGGCCATGGGTTTTCTTTATCTGAGCACATGTGCTTCTATGTGAGTCGTATGTTTCTCTACGGATGTCTATGGGTCTCTATGGGAATCTCTGGATTTCTAAGTTTAGTCTATGGGTCTATATCATGCAATGGTACGTACCGAGACTGGCACATAAGTGAGGGCCAGATGGTGGTGGAGGTGGTGGTGGTCGAGGTGGTGGAGATGGTGGAGCTGGTGGTGGTGGAGGTAGTTTCCACCCCGTGCACCAGCTGAGCGATCTAGCAGAGGAAGGAAGAGATGGCGGCAAGAGTTTGACATGCCAAAAATTTAAAAGTTGAAGACGTCATTGGACACACACGCCTCACAGCCAGAAGGCCCTAGGTTTGATTCCCGACTCGGTCGCCGCTGCCTTGAGTGGAGGTTGTACGTTCTAATTGCAACTGCACAGGTTTCATCCCGGTTCTCTCGGCTACCATCACTCAGAGGGTGCGAGATGCCCTTTCTGGGGGTGCGAGGCATGGCCAATTGTTTTTAGAAGGTAAATCATCGAAAAACAAATTATACACGGTCACATAAGTACAACTACTTTGTTTCATCAAAGAGTCACTGCCAGAGTGAAACTGCACACCCATGGGGGAACTGGTATCGAACAAACCCACAACCCCAATGCTGAACAATCACCGTGCAAATCACTTGATCGGGATCAGACACAGCAGCGCAACATCGCAACCCCCTGGACTGCAAACACAACTTGGCCGCACCAAGTGATGGTGGTGATGATGATGAGATTACAGCCACCTCTGTCAATCTACTTCCGGATGAATTGTAGTGAAGTGGTGGTGGGGGGAGGAGGATACGCGCTTGTGACGTCACTTGCCCCCTGGTGTGGGCCGTGTCCACGGACTTGAAGAGCGACCTCGGGACGGTGATTGTTCGTGTAATGGATTAACAACTTGACTCGTTGTGATGGTGGTGGTGAGCGTGGTGTTGGTGAGGGTGGTTATGGTGGTGGTGGTGGTGATGGTGGTTTTGGTGATGGTGGTGTTGGTGAGGGTGGTTATGGCGATGGTGGTGTTGGTGATGGTGGTTATGGTGATGGTGGTGTTGGTGATGGTGGTTATGGCGATGGTGGTGTTGGTGAGGGTGGTTATGGTGATGGTGGTGTTGGTGAGGGTGGTTATGGTGATGGTGGTTATGGTGAGGGTGGTGTTGGTGGTTTTGGTGATGGTGGTGTTGGTGGTTATGGTGAGGGTGGTTCTGGTGATGGTGGTGTTGGTGATGGTGGTGTTGGTCATGGTGGTTATGGCGATGGTGGTGTTGGTGATGGTGGTTATGGCGATGGTGGTGTTGGTGGTTATGGTGATGGTGGTGTTGGTGAGGGTGGTGTTGGTGATGGTGGTTATGGTGAGGGTGGTGTTGGTGGTTTTGGTGATGGTGGTGTTGGTGAGGGTGGTTATGGTGATGGTGGTGTTGGTGATGGTGGTTATGGCGATGGTGGTGTTGGTGAGGGTGGTTATGGTGATGGTGGTGTTGGTGAGGGTGGTGTTGGTGATGGTGGTTATGGTGAGGGTGGTTATGGTGAGGGTGGTGTTGGTGAGGGTGGTTATGGTGATGGTGGTTATGGTGAGGGTGGTTATGGTGAGGGTGGTTATGGTGGTGTTGGTGATGGTGGTTATGGTGATGGTGGTGTTGGTGAGGGTGGTGTTGGTGAGGGTGGTTATGGTGAGGGTGGTTATGGTGATGGTGGTGAGGGTGGTGTTGGTGGTGTTGGTGAGGGTGGTTATGGTGATGGTGGTTATGGTGAGGGTGGTTATGGTGATGGTGGTGTTGGTGATGGTGGTTATGGTGATGGTGGTGTTGGTGAGGGTGGTGTTGGTGATGGTGGTTATGGTGAGGGTGGTTATGGTGAGGGTGGTGTTGGTGAGGGTGGTTATGGTGATGGTGGTTATGGTGAGGGTGGTTATGGTGAGGGTGGTTATGGTGATGGTGGTGTTGGTGATGGTGGTTATGGTGATGGTGGTGTTGGTGAGGGTGGTGTTGGTGAGGGTGGTTATGGTGAGGGTGGTTATGGTGATGGTGGTGAGGGTGGTGTTGGTGGTGTTGGTGAGGGTGGTTATGGTGATGGTGGTTATGGTGAGGGTGGTTATGGTGATGGTGGTGTTGGTGATGGTGGTTATGGTGATGGTGGTTATGGTGGTGTTGGTGATGGTATTGGCGATGGTGATGGAAGATGGCGGCTGCGAAGATGGCGGCTGAGCGTTTGAGGCGGGAGAACGTTCTCGTGGTTGTGTGAGGGAGTGAAGTTGAGTTTGAAAGTGTGTGTGTGTATGAAGCTGGGTGCTGTGTGTATCTTGGTGGTTCTTAGTGTGCGTTAGTATCGTGTTTCTCGATCGTTTTGTGGTGTTGTTTAACCTCTTTGTCTGGACGTGTTTCTCGGCGGTTTGTTTTAGCCCCCCTTTTATTTTCTTTCCGACAGCGTGTACACTACCGTGTGTTGTTAGTGTCTGTGTGTTGTTAGTGTCTGTGTGTTGTTAGTGTCTGCGTGTTGTTAGTGTCTGCATGCTGTTAGTGTCTGTGTCTTGTTAGTGTCTGTGTGTTGTTAGTGTCTGCGTCTTGTTAGTGTCTGTGTGTTGTTAGTGTCTGTGTGTTGTTAGTGTCTGTGTGTTGTTAGTGTCTGCGTGCTGTTAGTGTCTGTGTGTTGTTAGTGTCTGTGTGTTGTTAGTGTCTGTGTGTTGTTAGTGTCTGTGTGTTGTTAGTGTCTGTGTGTTGTTAGTGTCTGTGTGTTGTTAGTGTCTGTTTGTTGTTAGTGTCTGTGTGTTGTTAGTGTCTGTGTGTTGTCAGTGTCTGCGTGTTGTTAGTGTCTGTGTGTTGTTAGTGTCTGTGTGTTGTTAGTGTCTGTGTGTTGTTAGTGTCTGTGTGTTGTCAGTGTCTGCGTGTTGTTAGTGTCTGTGTGTTGTTAGTGTCTGCGTCTTGTTAGTGTCTGTGTCTTGTTAGTGTCTGTGTGTTGTTAGTGTCTGCGTGTTGTTAGTGTCTATGTGTTGTTAGTGTCTGTGTGTTGTTAGTGTCTGTGTCTTGTTAGTGTCTGTGTGTTGTTAGTGTCTGCGTGTTGTTAGTGTCTATGTGTTGTCAGTGTCTGCGTGTTGTTAGTGTCTGTGTGCTGTTAGTGTCTGCGTCTTGTTAGTGTCTGTGTGTTGTTAGTGTCTGCGTCTTGTTAGTGTCTGCGTGTTGTTAGTGTCTGCGTGTTGTTAGTGTCTGTGTCTTGTTAGTGTCTGCGTGTTGTCAGTGTCTGTGTGTTGTTAGTGTCTGCGTCTTGTTAGTGTCTGTGTCTTGTTAGTGTCTGCGTGCTGTTAGTGTCTGTGTGTTGTTAGTGTCTGTGTCTTGTTAGTGTCTGTGTGTTGTTAGTGTCTGCGTGTTGTTAGTGTCTGTGTGTTGTTAGTGTCTGTGTGTTGTTAGTGTCTGTGTCTTGTTAGTGTCTGTGTCTTGTTAGTGTCTGCGTGTTGTTAGTGTCTGTGTCTTGTTAGTGTCTGTGTCTTGTTAGTGTCTGCGTGTTGTTAGTGTCTGTATCTTGTTAGTGTCTGCGTGTTGTTAGTGTCTGTGTCTTGTTAGTGTCTGTGTGTTGTTAGTGTCTGTGTGTTGTTAGTGTCTGTGTGTTGTTAGTGTCTGCGTGTTGTTAGTGTCTGTGTGTTGTTAGTGTCTGTGTGTTGTTAGTGTCTGTATCTTGTTAGTGTCTGTGTCTTGTTAGTGTCTGCGTGTTGTTAGTGTCTGTGTGTTGTTAGTGTCTGTGTGTTGTTAGTGTATGTGTCTTGTTAGTGTCTGCGTGTTGTTAGTGTCTGTGTGTTGTTAGTGTCTGTGTCTTGTTAGTGTCTGCGTGTTGTTAGTGTCTGTATCTTGTTAGTGTCTGTGTCTTGTTAGTGTCTGCGTGTTGTTAGTGTCTGTGTCTTGTTAGTGTCTGCGTGTTGTTAGTGTCTGTATCTTGTTAGTGTCTGCGTGTTGTTAGTGTCTGTGTCTTGTTAGTGTCTGTGTGTTGTTAGTGTCTGTGTGTTGTTAGTGTCTGTGTGTTGTTAGTGTCTGTGTGTTGTTAGTGTCTGTGTGCTGTTAGTGTCTGTGTGTTGTTAGTGTCTGTGTGTTGTTAGTGTCTGTGTGTTGTTAGTGTCTGTGTGTTGTTAGTGTCTGCGTCTTGTTAGTGTCTGTGTCTTGTTAGTGTCTGCGTGTTGTTAGTGTCTGTGTCTTGTTAGTGTCTGCGTCTTGTTAGTGTCTGTGTCTTGTTAGTGTCTGTGTCTTGTTAGTGTCTGTGTCTTGTTAGTGTCTGCGTGTTGTTAGTGTCTGTGTGTTGTTAGTGTCTGTGTGTTGTTAGTGTCTGTGTCTTGTTAGTGTCTGCGTCTTGTTAGTGTCTGTGTCTTGTTAGTGTCTGCGTGTTGTCAGTGTCTGTGTCTTGTTAGTGTCTGTGTCTTGTTAGTGTCTGTGTGTTGTTAGTGTCTGCGTGTTGTTAGTGTCTGCGTGTTGTTAGTGTCTGTGTGTTGTTAGTGTCTGCGTCTTGTTAGTGTCTGCGTGTTGTTAGTGTCTGCGTGTTGTTAGTGTCTGTGTCTTGTTAGTGTCTGCGTGTTGTCAGTGTCTGTGTGTTGTTAGTGTCTGCGTCTTGTTAGTGTCTGTGTCTTGTTAGTGTCTGCGTGCTGTTAGTGTCTGTGTGTTGTTAGTGTCTGTGTCTTGTTAGTGTCTGTGTGTTGTTAGTGTCTGCGTGTTGTTAGTGTCTGTGTGTTGTTAGTGTCTGTGTGTTGTTAGTGTCTGTGTCTTGTTAGTGTCTGTGTCTTGTTAGTGTCTGCGTGTTGTTAGTGTCTGTGTCTTGTTAGTGTCTGTGTCTTGTTAGTGTCTGCGTGTTGTTAGTGTCTGTATCTTGTTAGTGTCTGCGTGTTGTTAGTGTCTGTGTCTTGTTAGTGTCTGTGTGTTGTTAGTGTCTGTGTGTTGTTAGTGTCTGTGTGTTGTTAGTGTCTGCGTGTTGTTAGTGTCTGTGTGTTGTTAGTGTCTGTGTGTTATAGTGTCTGTATCTTGTTAGTGTCTGTGTCTTGTTAGTGTCTGCGTGTTGTTAGTGTCTGTGTGTTGTTAGTGTCTGTGTGTTGTTAGTGTATGTGTCTTGTTAGTGTCTGCGTGTTGTTAGTGTCTGTGTGTTGTTAGTGTCTGTGTCTTGTTAGTGTCTGCGTGTTGTTAGTGTCTGTATCTTGTTAGTGTCTGTGTCTTGTTAGTGTCTGCGTGTTGTTAGTGTCTGTGTCTTGTTAGTGTCTGCGTGTTGTTAGTGTCTGTATCTTGTTAGTGTCTGCGTGTTGTTAGTGTCTGTGTCTTGTTAGTGTCTGTGTGTTGTTAGTGTCTGTGTGTTGTTAGTGTCTGTGTGTTGTTAGTGTCTGTGTGTTGTTAGTGTCTGTGTGTTGTTAGTGTCTGTGTGTTGTTAGTGTCTGTGTGTTGTTAGTGTCTGCGTCTTGTTAGTGTCTGTGTCTTGTTAGTGTCTGCGTGTTGTTAGTGTCTGTGTCTTGTTAGTGTCTGCGTCTTGTTAGTGTCTGTGTCTTGTTAGTGTCTGTGTCTTGTTAGTGTCTGTGTCTTGTTAGTGTCTGCGTGTTGTTAGTGTCTGTGTGTTGTTAGTGTCTGTGTGTTGTTAGTGTCTGTGTCTTGTTAGTGTCTGCGTCTTGTTAGTGTCTGTGTCTTGTTAGTGTCTGCGTGTTGTCAGTGTCTGTGTCTTGTTAGTGTCTGTGTCTTGTTAGTGTCTGTGTGTTGTTAGTGTCTGCGTGTTGTTAGTGTCTGCGTGTTGTTAGTGTCTGTGTGTTGTTAGTGTCTGCGTGCTGTTAGTGTCTGCGTGTTGTTAGTGTCTGTGTCTTGTTAGTGTCTGTGTGTTGTTAGTGTCTGTGTCTTGTTAGTGTCTGTGTGTTGTTAGTGTCTGCGTCTTGTTAGTGTCTGTGTCTTGTTAGTGTCTGTGTCTTGTTAGTGTCAGCGTGTTGTTAGTGTCTGCGTGTTGTTAGTGTCTGTGTGTTGTTAGTGTCTGTGTCTTGTTAGTGTCTGCGTGTTGTTAGTGTCTGCGTCTTGTTAGTGTCTGCGTGTTGTTAGTGTCTGTGTGTTGTTAGTGTCTGTGTGTTGTTAGTGTCTGTGTCTTGTTAGTGTCTGTGTGCTGTTAGTGTCTGTGTGTTGTTAGTGTCTGTGTCTTGTTAGTGTCTGTGTCTTGTTAGTGTCTGTGTCTTGTTAGTGTCTGTGTGTTGTTAGTGTCTGTGTGCTGTTAGTGTCTGTGTCTTGTTAGTGTCTGTGTGTTGTTAGTGTCTGTGTCTTGTTAGTGTCTGTGTGCTGTTAGTGTCTGTGTGTTGTTAGTGTCTGTGTGTTGTTAGTGTCTGTGTGTTGTTAGTGTCTGCGTCTTGTTAGTGTCTGTGTGTTGTTAGTGTCTGTGTGTTGTTAGTGTCTGTGTCTTGTTAGTGTCTGCGTGTTGTTAGTGTCTGTGTGCTGTTAGTGTCTGTGTGTTGTTAGTGTCTGTGTCTTGTTAGTGTCTGTGTGCTGTTAGTGTCTGTGTGTTGTTAGTGTCTGTGTGTTGTTAGTGTCTGCGTGTTGTTAGTGTCTGCGTGTTGTTAGTGTCTGTGTGTTGTTAGTGTCTGCGTCTTGTTAGTGTCTATGTCTTGTTAGTGTCAGCGTGTTGTTAGTGTCTGTGTGTTGTTAGTGTCTGCGTGTTGTTAGTGTCTGTGTGTTGTTAGTGTCTGCGTGTTGTTAGTGTCTGCGTGTTGTTAGTGTCTGTCTTGTTAGTGTCTGTGTGTTGTTAGTGTCTGTGTCTTGCGCAACCAGAGAAGGGAACACTCTGGATCACTGCTACACTACAGTCAGTAGAGCCTACCACGCCGTCCCCCGAGCAGCACTAGGACACTCTGACCATGCCATGGTCCACCTGATTCCTGCATACAGGCAGAAACTAAAACTCTGTAAACCTGCTGTGAGGACATCTAAACAGTGGACCAGTGAGGCTGTGGAAGATTTGCGGGCGTGCTTAGACTGTACTGACTGGGATATGTTCACGACTGCTACCAATAGTCTGGATGAACTCACAGAGGCTGCGACATCCTACATCAGCTTCTGTGAGGACTGCTGTATCCCAACACGTACCAGGGTGAACTTTAACAACAATAAGCCCTGGTTCTCAGCAAAGCTCAGAAGGTTGAGGTTGGAGGAGGAAGCTTTTAGGAGTGGGGATAGAGACAGATTCAAGGAGTCGAGGAACAGGTTTAGCAAAGGCTAAACGACTGTACGCAGAGAGACTAAAACACCAGTTCTCTACTAACGACGCTGCTTCTGTCTGGAGACGGCTCAGGCAGATCACCAACTACAAACCCAGAGCCCCCCACACCACTAACGACTCCCGCCTAGCCAACGACCTGAACGAGTTCTACTGTAGATTTGAAAGACAATTGGACTGTCCTGAACCACCCCTTCCCACCCAAGAGGCCCCACCCCCCACCCATTCTACAGAGACGATTCTCTCCTTTCAGGAGGGAGAAGTTAATAGACTTTTCAAGAGGCAGAATCCACGCAAAGCAGCCGGGTCGGACTCTGTCTCTCCAGCCACCCTCAGGCACTGCGCTGACCAGCTGTCTCCGGTGTTCACCAACATCTTTAACACCTCCCTGGAGACATGCCATGTACCAGCCTGTCTCAAGTCCTCCACCATCATCCCTGTGCCCAAAAAGCTAAGAACAACAGGACTAAATGATTACAGACCGATCGCCCTTACATCTGTGGTAATGAAGTATTTTGAGAGCCTGCTCCTGGCACACCTCAAAGCCATCACAGACCCTCTCCTGGACCCCCTTCAGTTTGCCTACAGAGCCAACAGGTCTGTGGACGACGCAGTTAACATGGCCCTCCACTTCACACTACAGCATCTGGACGCCCCAGCATCCTACGCCAGGATCCTGTTTGTGGACTTCAGCTCTGCCTTCAACACCATCATCCCTGCCCTGCTTCAGGACAAGCTCTTCCAGCTGAACGTGCCCTACACCACCTATAAATGGATCACAGACTTCCTGTCTGACAGGAAGCAGTGCGTTAAGCTGGGAACAGAAGTCTCTGACTCCAGGTCCATCAGCACCGGAACTCCTCAGGGCTGCGTCCTTTCCCCACTGCTCTTCTCCCTGTATACCAACAGCTGCACCTCCAATCATCTGTCCGTCAAACTCTTGAAGTTTGCGGACGACACCACCCTCATTGGGCTGATCTCTGGTGGGGATGAGTCTGACTATAGGTGGGAAGCTGACAACCTGGTGACCTGGTGTAGCCAGAACAACTTAGAGCTAAATGCTCTAAAGACAGTTGAGATGGTTGTGGACTTCAGGAAGAATACAGCCCCCCTCACCCCCATCACCCTGTTAGACTCCCCAGTCAAAATTGTAGAGTCCTTCCGCTTCCTGGGCACTATTCTCTCCCAGGACCTCAAGTGAGAACTGAACATCAGCTCCCTCACCAAGAGAGCTCCACAGAGGATGTACTTTCTACAGCAGTTGAAGAAATTCAACCTGCCAAAGACAATGATGGTGCAATTCTATACAGCGATCATTGAATCCATCCTCACCTCCATAACCGTCTGGTACGCTGTTGCCACTGCCAAGGACAAGAGCAGACTGCAGCGTATCATCCACACTGCTGAGAAGGTAATTGCCTGCAATCTACCAACCCTCGAGGACCTGCACACGACAAGGACCATGAGGCGAGCGAGGAAGATTATGGCCGATTCCTCACACCCTGGACACTCTTTGTTTCAGCTACTCCCCTCCGGCAGAAGGCTTCGGTCCATCAGGACCAAAACCTCACGCCATAAAAACAGTTTCTTCCCATCTGCTGCTGGCCTGTTAAACAAGGCCAAGGGCTTACACTGATTTTAACATTTTATCTACATAATGACACCTTGCCGATATTAACTATGTTAACCTATTTGTATTTTTTATTTTTAAATTATATCTTAAAGCTATTTTATATTCGATATTTATTCAATTTTATATACTTCAGCCCCTTGGTGTTAGTTAGACTTTTAACCCTTATTATAGTAAGACTTGTTTAAAACTTATTTAAGATTTTAGATTCCTATATGTTGAATGTATGCACCATCCTGCCAAAGTAAATTCCGTGTCGGTGTGAACTTTCATGGCGAATAAAACCCTTTCTGATTCTGAATAGTGTCTGCGTGTTGTTAGTGTCTGCGTCTTGTTAGTGTCTGTGTGTTATTAGTGTATGTGTGTTGTTAGTGTCTGTGTGTTGTTAGTGTCTTGTTAGTGTCTGTGTATTATGAGCGTCTATGTATTATTTGTGTCTGTGTATTAACTGTCTTCCTGTCTGTGTCTGTGCATCTTTGTGCGTGTGTTCTTGTCTTGTGTATGTTCCTAAATAGCGTGGTGTACTGGAGCGGGGGGTGTACTGTAGCAGGGGGTGTACTATATTGTGTGTACTGTAGTCTGTAGTGCATTGTGGCTTTAGCACAGTGTGTAGTGCACTACAGTGTGCTATGTGCATCGCAGGTGTGTACGTGTGGTATAGGCTGTGTGTGTGGTGCAGGCAGAGTGTGGAAGTGGTGCAGGCTATATGTGTGTGCGGGTCGTGTTGGTGTAAGTGGGGGATGTGTATGTAGATTGATCAGTGCGTGCGAGAGGCTGGTAACTCCTCCACCTGCAAACTATTTTCAACCAAGCACCACGGTGGAAACACCAAGATGTTCATGACGCCTTCTGGCCAAACTCCATCTGGCAGATCCAGGAACAGGAGACCACTGAGATTGGCCACGTGGAATGTTCTGACTCTCGTTGCGGAGGAGAGGCTGACACCTTTGTGGAATACAGGAGGTCCGGTGGACCGGTTCTGGCTCAAGTCATCATGAGGGGTGGACAGTCTTCCACTCGAGGCAGGAAACTAGCAAACAGCAGGGAGTGGCACTTCTATTGAACAAAAGAGTGAAGGGGGTGAGGGAGAGTGGCGGTGAGGTGTGGGAAGCTGTAAGTCCCAGGCTACTGTGGGCTCACCTCCCCATCAACAAGAGGCGAGGAAGGATGGTGGTGGTTGCTTACATCCATACCGAAAATGGATACCAGTGGAGGGATGCAGACAATGCTGATGAGTCGGATGCCTTCTATAACCTCCTGTCCCATGTGCTAGCTAAAGTGTCCCCTCGGGATAGAGTCACCCTGTTAGGTGACTTTAATGCCCGAGTGGGTCATGACGCAGAAGGCATGGGCCAGATCAGCTCAATAATAACAGGAGGCTGCTAGACTTCTGCAGCCAATGGGCTTGTAATTACGAACACGCTGTTCCGGCTTTAGCGCTTCCACACAACATCATGGATGCATTATATTTCCAATGGCTGCATAACGCTGTGTGGAAGCTATCTGGTCTGTTGCTCCACATGAAGCTTCAGGTCTTCTCGGCCACGGTCATACCCTGCCTTCTCTACGCTTGCAAAACGTTGACCTCCCTAATACAACACCTTCGCCGGTTAGAAACATTTAGGCTAGCCTGACTATGAACCATCCTGGGTTTAACCAGGCTGGATTGTGTGAGGAGCTCACAAATCCTGAAAAGATCTGGACAAAGTCCCATTGTTGAGCTCCGGCAAGCAAGGCTGCATTGACTGCGTCATGTAGCCCGCATGCTCAGCCACCGCATGCCTAAACAGCTTTTGTTCTGCCAGATCGAGGGGGATAAACGGGCGCGGCACGGGCTAGAGAAGAGATGGAGTGATGTGGTACAAGAGGACATGGATTTGAGTGGACTTTCTGACGACTGGTACCAGCGGTGTCAAGATCGGCCTCTGTGGAGGAGGCTCGTGAAGGACACTATTCGGCAATTGGAGGGAGTTGTCCTCCAGCAACAACAGAGGAGCAAAGCTCACAACAACGAGCGGATCGCCGGGTGCCTAAAATGCATCTGGTTGGCACAGTGGGGGTACAGCTGGTGCATCTACCGGTCATCTCAGTCAGCCAACCCATGGCACCTGCTGGGTCTGTCCCGAGACCTCTTCCTGTCAGCGAACCTTCGACACTTCACGTGGCCTCAAAGTGCACCTGTCCTGGCACAGGCGCCGTGGCGATGTCACTCAGTGGCGAATGGCTCGTAATGGTGGTGATGTTGGTGGTTGTGGTGATGATGGTGGTGGTTGTGGTGATGATGGTGGTTGTGGTGATGATGGTGGTGGTGGTGAGTGTGGTGATGATGGTGGTTGTGGTGATGATGGTGGTTGTGGTAATGATGATGCAATGACGATAATAATGAAAGAGACCCTAATTACTCAATGGCGAGGTAATCAAGGAGAGACCTGTCGCGAATATTGACGCGAGACACCTTGAGAGAGAGAGAGAGAGCGAGCGAGAGGGATGGGGGGGGGTAGAAGGGAGAGAGAAAGAGAGATGGTGATAGGAGGGAGAGAGATGGTCAGAGGGGGGAGAGAGAATGGTAATGTACAGAGAGAGGTAAGAGATCAATAAATTACGTAGAGAAGACAGAGAGAGCGAGTGAGAGAGAAGGGGGAGAGGGAGAAGGAAGCGAGAGAAAGAGACAAATCATGGAGATGGGAGAGAGAGAGAGAGATGGAGAGGAGAGAGAGCGCACCACACTGATTATAGTCTGTAGGATAATGATAGTGTAACCACAACCACCACCACCCCAGAGTGCCCCCACCGCACGCCGCCTCAAGGCGCTCCCTCGGGAGGGGTTAGTGCCAGGGTCATGGGGTCATTGTGTTGAGGGATTCCTCAGGCGGCCCGGAATACTGATGAGCCTGGAATACTGATGAGCGTGGCACCGGGCGGAGCCGCGGCAGCGGGGGGCGGCGATCACCCCGAGATCCGCGGAGTGCACGTGGTGCGCATACAAACACACACACAGACCAACACAGACAGATAGATACACGCAATCACACACACAGACAAAGATCCCCCATATAGCCTTAACAGACTGTAGGGGCAAGTGCTGTTAGCGAGTACCTATGAAGGCCGGTAACGGTACACGAGGCAGTGGGTGGCCAGCACCACGCCCGACCGCCTTTGTCTCCCTAGTGGCAATGTTTACATACTGCACCATGTACTCATTTGAGGCTGAGTAGACCTAGGGGATGCCCAGGACCGGTTAAGATAATCGTCACTGGTGTTGACCGTGAGCGGGAATCGAACCCGTGTCGCCGGGTTCATAGAAAGCGCGCTAACCGCTACACTATCGCTCCCCACACACAGACACACACACAGACCCAAAGACACACACAGACACACAGACAGATAGATACACACACAGATACACACAATCACAATCACACCAACAAACACACATCCACAAACACAACAACCGCCATTCGCCACTAAGTGGCGGTGACGTCACCAAGACGCTTGTGCCAGGCCATGTGCACCTTGAGGCCACGTGAAGTGTCGAAAGCCCGCCGGCAGGTCACGGGGCAGACCCAGGTGCCACGGGTCGACTGACTGAGATGACTGAGATGACTGGCTGATGCACCACCTGTGTCCCCGACTGTGCCAACTTGCTGTGCTTTAGCCACCCGGCGCTCCGCTCGTTGTTGTGAGTGTCGCTCCTCCGCCCTCCGTTATTGTTGGAGGGCAACTGCCTCCAACTGCCCAGTAGCATCCTTCACGAGCCTCCTCCACAGAGGCCGATCTTGACACCGCTGGTACCAGTCATCGGCAAGCCCACTCAGCTCCACGTCCTCCTGTACCACATCACACCATCTCTTCTCTAGATCGTGCCACGCCCGTTTAGCCCCCTCTATCCGGCTAAACAAGTTGATGGATGGGCATGCGGGCTACATGACCCAGCCAACGCAGCATCGTCTGCCAGAGGAGCTCACCGATAAAAGGGACTGTACCCAGGTCTCTCAAGGATCTGTGAGCTCCTCAGACTGGAATCCAGCCCAGTTAAACCCAGGATGGATCGTAGGCAGGGCCAACCTGAGTGTTTCTAACCGACACGGATGTTCAACAATCTGACACACACCCTCGTTCGCGTGTTCATGTTTTTGTCTTTCGCCGAATGCTGTTTGTGTCACTGCTCTTACTTATTTTTATTTGCTTGGCTTTAGTCATTGTGGTGAGGCTCCTCTATGTGGGCATCTTGAGTTCCCACCCGGGTCACTCAGAATCAACTTGGAACTCACCCACTCACTCACTCACCCACACACACCCACTCACCCAACCACTCACCCAACCACTCACCCACCCACACACCCCCTCACCCACCCTCACTCCCACTCACTCATCAAACGACTCACCCAACCACTCACCCACGAACCCACTCATTTAACAACTCACCCACTCACTCCCTCACCCACTCACCCTGGTTATACGGCATTGCTACTATAATGAGCCAAGAATGTCTGTATCCCGCGCATGACGTCACTCCACATGCCACCCCCCCCGTCATTAATATTCATGAGCGGGTGGATTTTTACACTCACGCAGAAGGTCGAGCGGAACTAAAAATATTTTCGCAAATTCGCTTTAAGTTTTACGTTTCTTTATTGAAAGTTAATCTAATATATAATTATACGCAGCAACAAAGTGGATTTGGTATCTTTCTTAATTTCTTCAGCACTTGAGACAAGCGGTAAGTCTAATTTATGCTTCTACATTATGGTAAAACACAAATCTCTCGGGGATTTTCCATATATTGTATCGATTTCCAATTTATTTCAACCCCAGCGAGCGAAAGCGGAAGAGAATCAAGTATCAGAGCAGAAAATTTGAACAAATTGAAGGTCGCTTATATACAGTGCTACAGTGACATCAGGTGACGTGTTTGATGACGTAGTTTCATGCGAGACATCACTGCCATTAAAACAGTGCTACAGTGAGCTGCATTGAAGTGTTTGATGACGTACTTTTGTGCAAGATTCACTGCCATTAAATTTACACAAGATACAATAATACTCTGCTTAAAAAAACATCGTAAATACTACAGCTTCCGTCCGAGGATGGGCACAGAAGCATTACAAATTGCTCACGAATTGATGCAATAAATATGATTTTCGCTTGCAAGTTTCAGATGTACTGCAATACACCAGTACTTGGACGGGCTAAAGGCGAGCCTACTATAATCACCCATAGACTATTTATCTCGCTCATTTACAGTATGACACACTCACATCTCACACACACACACGCAATCTAACACATACAATGTGATACACTCGCAAAGACAAAGATCCCCCGTAGAGCCTTAACAGACTGTAGGGGCAAGTGCTTTTCGCGAGCACCTATGAAGGCCGGTACGGCACACGAGGGGGAGGGTGGCCAGCACCACGCCCGACCGCCTTTGTCTCCCTAGTGGCGATGTTTACACACCGCACCAGGTACTCGTTTGAGGCTGATTCAACCTAGGGGAGGCCCAGTACCTTGTTCAAATAATCGTCACTGGTGTTGACATTGAGCGGAAATCGAACTTGGGTCGCCGGGTTCGTACGCAGGGCGCGAACCGCTACACTACCGCTCCCCACTTTGACACACACTCACACTGTGACACACAGACAGTTTGACACACACAACAACAACCGCCATTCGCCACTAAGTGGCGGTGACGTCACCACGACGCTTGTGCCAGGCCATGTGCACCTTGAGGCCACGTGAAGTGTCGAACGCCCGCTGACACACACACTGTGACACACTGTGACACACACTCACACTGTGACACACACACTGTGACACACTCAGTGTAACACACTCACACTGTGACACACACACACACACTGTGACACATTCAGTGTGACACACTCACACTGTGACACACACACACTGTGACACACACTCACACTGTGACACACTCAGTGTGACACACAAAGACAAAGATCCCCCATATAGCCTTAACAAACTGTAGGGGCAAGTGCTGTTAGCGAGCACCTATGAAGGCCGGAACGGTACACGAGGGGGTGGGTGGCCAGCACCACGCCCGACCGCCTTTGTCTCCCTAGTGGCGATGTTTACACACCGCACCAGGTACTCATTTGAGGCTGAGTCGACCTAGGGGAGGCCCGGGACCGATTCAGATAATCGTCACTGGTGTTGGCCGTGAGCGGGAATCGAACCCGGGTCGCCAGGTTCATAGCGCAGCGTAGCGCTAACCGCTACACACACTCACACTGTGACACACACTGTGACACACACTCACACTGTGACACACTCAGTGTGACACACACTCACACTGTGACACACACTGTGACACACTCACACTGTGACACACACTGTGATACACTCAGTGTGACACACACACACTGTGACACACACACACTGTGACACACACACTGTGACACACACTCACACTGTGACACACTCAGTGTGACACACACTCACACTGTGACACACACTGTGACACACACTCACACTGTGACACACACTGTGACACACACTCACACTGTGACACACACTGTGATACACTCAGTGTGACACACAACAACAACAACCGCCATTCGCCACTAAGTGGCGGTGACGTCACCACGACGCTTGTGCCAGGCTATGTGCACCCTGAGGCCACGTGAAGTATCGAACGCCCGCTGGCAGGAGGTCACGGGCAGACCCAGGTGCCACGGGTCGACTGACTGAGATGACTGGCTGATGCACCACCTGTGCCAACCCGCTGTGCTTTAGCCACCCGGCGCTCCGCTCATTGTTGTGAGCGTCGCTCCTCCGCCCTCCGTTGTTGGAGGGCGACTACCTCCAACTGCCCAGTAGCGTCCTTCACGAACCTCCTCCACAGAGGCCGATCTTGACACCGCTGGTACCAGTCATCGGCAAGTCCACTCAGCTCCACGTCCTCCTGTACCACATCACTCCATCTCTTCTCTAGCCCGTGCCGCGCCCGTTTAGCCCCCTCAATCCGGCCGAACAAAAACTGTTTAGGCATGTGGTGGCTGGGCATGCGGGCTACATGACCCAGCCATCGCAGCCTTGCCCGCCGGAGGAGCTCACCGATCTGACACACACACACTGTGACACACACTGTGACACACACACTCTGACACACACACTGTGACACACACACACTGTGACACACACACACTGTGACACACACTCTGACACACACTGTGACACACACACACACTGTGACACACACACACTGTGACACACACACACACTCTGACACACTGTGACACACACTGTGACACACACTGTGACACACACACACACTGTGACACACACACACTGTGACACACACACACTCGGACACACACTGTGACACACACTGTGACACACACACACACTCACAGCAGGGCGTCTCACTCCTCCGCTCATCTTCTCCCAGGTCACATAGCAGGGCCCCTCTCTCCCTCAACCAGGCCGCCTTGCGTTGCCATGGCAACACCCTGACGCAGGGCCTAGAGATGCCTCCGGGTCTCCATAGCAACGCGCGGCTGCTCCACTCCTCGCTTTTGTACCAGCGGCCTCCCCCACTCCCTGCGTCTCTCGGCGATAATCAAATATTCATTAGCCCCGAATTAACATAAACACATGTCGACAAGGACTCGCGGCGAAGGGGAAGAGAGAGAAGGGAGGAGGAGGAGGACATCATCCAGCAGTTGCGAGTCCATGCTGATGACGATTCGAGCCAATCAATGAACGCGGGAGCGAGCGAGGGAGCTATCGATGAACGATTAACATCGGTCTTCTGGAACTTTAACTGAAATATCGACAAACTCCTAATATCAATAAGTTCCGAAAATCAACAAGTTCCCAATAGTGGATCAATACATTCCCAATGTTAATAAAATACCGATTTGGGGGGTCTCAAGGGGTCCTGAGCGGCGGGGAGGAGCTCGCGCTCACACCCCCCCCACCCCCACAGCCCCTTTCAATTCTACGCCCCCCCCCACCCCCCAAAGCGCCCCCCAACAACCATCCCGCCCCCCACAGCAACCTCCTCCCCCCATAGCCCCCTCCCATAGCGCCCCCCAACAGCCACCCCCCCCCACAGCAACCTCCTCCCCCCATAGCCCCCCCCAAAGCGCCCCCCAACAGCCACTCCCCCCCCCCCACAGCAACCTCCTCCCCCCATAGCCCCCCCAAAGCGCCCCCCAACAGCCACCCCCCCCCACAGCAACCTCCTCCCCCCATAGCCCCCCCCCAAAGCGCCCCCCAACAGCCACCCCCCCCCAGCAACCTCCTCCCCCCATAGCCCCCCCCCCAAAGCGCCCCCCAACAGCCACCCCCCCCCCAGCAACCTCCTCCCCCCATAGCCCCCCCCCAAAGCGCCCCCCAACAGCCACCCCCCCCACAGCAACCTCCGCCCCCCATAGCCCCCCCCCATAGCGCCCCCCAACAGCCACCCCCCCCCAGCAACCTCCTCCTCCCATAGCCCCCCCTACCACAGCCCCCCCCCCCCACATTGAGGTCGCCGCAGCCGCGTGTTGGAGTCACTCGCGCAGAGGAGCGAGAGACCACGCGGGGTGGGGGGGGGGACACCGGGTCGACTCCGACCTCCCGGCGTGGCAACGCGAATAACGGGGGGCACGCTTCCTAAACCCCCCCCCCACCACCGCCTTTGTCCCCCAGCAGCAGCAGCAGGCGGCGGCGGGGTGAGGCGCAGTGTGGGTACTCGTGAGAGTGTGCCGCCGTCCGAGCCTGGAGCGAGCTTCTTGTTGTCAGAGCTGGGGAAGAAGAGACGATGGTGGTGGTGGTGGTGATGGTGACGATGGTGGTGGTGGTGGTGATGGTGACGGTGGTGGTGGTGATGGTGACGATGGTGGTGGTGACGATGGTGGTGGTGGTGGTGACGATGGTGGTGGTGGTGGTGACGATGGTGGTGGTGGTGGTGACGATGGTGGTGGTGACGATGGTGGTGGTGACGATGGTGGTGATGGTGGTGGTGATGGTGGTGGTGGTGATGGTGGTGGTGATGGTGGTGGTGGTGACGATGGTGGTGGTGATGGTGACGATGGTGGTGGTGGTGGTGACGATGGTGGTGGTGACGATGGTGGTGGTGACAATGGTGGTGGTGACGATGGTGGTGGTGGTGGTGACGATGGTGGTGGTGGTGGTGGTGACGATGGTGGTGGTGGTGGTGACGATGGTGGTGGTGGTGGTGGTGACGATGGTGGTGGTGGTGGTGGTGACGATGGTGGTGGTGGTGACGATGGTGGTGACGATGGTGGTGATGATGGTGGTGGTGGTGACGATGGTGGTGGTGACGATGGTGGTGGTGGTGACGATGGTGGTGGTGATGATGGTGGTGGTGGTGACGATGGTGGTGGTGGTGGTGGTGACGATGGTGGTGACGATGGTGGTGGTGGTGACGATGGTGGTGGTGGTGACGATGGTGGTGGTGGTGACGATGGTGGTGGTGGTGATGATGGTGGTGGTGGTGACGATGGTGGTGATGGTGACGATGGTGGTTGTGACGATGGTGGTGGTGGTGACGATGGTGGTGGTGGTGACGATGGTGGTGGTGGTGATGATGGTGGTGGTGATGATAAATGTGGTGGTGATGGAGAGGGGATTCCGGAGTGGACCAGTGCGAGAGAAGAAGGGGAGAGATACGTGCGGTGACCTGCAGTGTGCTGGGTGGGTCGGTGGGTAGATGATTGGTGTCAGTGAGTGGTTGAGTGAATGTGTGGTTGGGTGAGTTAGTGAGTGGGTGAGTTAGTGAGTGAGTGGGTGAGTTAGTGAGTGGGTGAGTTAGTGAATGAGTGGGTGAGTTAGTGAGTGGGTGAGTTAGTGAGTGGGTGAGTGAGTGGGTGAGTGATTGGGTGGTTGAGGGGATGACTGAGTGAGGGTGTGTGTCCCTGTGTGGGTATATTATTGGGTGAGTGCGTGAGCAAATGTGTGGGTTGGTGAGTGAGATGTTGTGATCTGTAGTGTGCTGGTGGTAGTGGTGGTTGTGGTGGATGAACACCGCGTGCTGTACGAGACGACGCCAGCGGAGTGAAGTTCACGTGCACGGTGACCACGGCAGCAGTAGCGACAGAAGTTCACGTGCACGGTGACCACGGCAGCAGTAGCGACAGAAGTTCACGTGCACGGTGACCACGGCAGTAGTAGCGACAGAAGTTCACGTGCACGGTGACCACGGCAGCAGTAGCGACAGAAGTTCACGTGCACGGTGACCACGGCAGTAGTAGCGACAGAAGAGCGACAGGGAGGCGACTGCCCCCCTGGTGGTGGGCGAGCGAGTGGCCCTGTGGGGTGGTAGCGAGTGGCCCTGTGGGGTGGTAGCGAGTGGCCCTGTGGGGTGGTAGCGAGTGGCCCCATGGGGTGGTAGCGAGTGGCCCAGTGGGGTGGTAGCGAGTGGCCCCATGGGGTGGTAGCGAGTGGCCCTGTGGGGTGGTAGCGAGTGGCCCTGTGGGGTGGTAGCGAGTGGCCCTGTGGGGTGGTAGCGAGTGGCCCCATGGGGTGGTAGCGAGTGGCCCTGTGGGGTGGTAGCGAGTGGCCCTGTGGGGTGGTAGCGAGTGGCCCCATGGGGTGGTAGCGAGTGGCCCCGTGGGGTGGTAGCGAGTGGCCCTGTAGGGTGGTAGCGAGTGGCCCTGTGGGGTGGTAGCGAGTGGCCCCATGGGGTGGTAGCGAGTGGCCCCATGGGGTGGTAGCGAGTGGCCCTGTGGGGTGGTAGCGAGTGGCCCCATGGGGTGGTAGCGAGTGGCCCTGTGGGGTGGTAGCGAGTGGCCCCATGGGGTGGTAGCGAGTGGCCCCGTGGGGTGGTAGCGAGTGGCCCTGTGGGGTGGTAGGTCCCAGCATGGGATGCTGGAGCTGGCTGCTTCTGCCGTGATGCGAGCAAGAGGCATGGCCCAGCTCCTTTGGTCTCTCCATGCGATTGCATTCCCAGTGCTCGCTGCATTAAAATCCCCACTGTATTGTGCGTGGAGATTGGTAACGGGGGGGGGGGGGGCAGGGGGGGTTGTGGGGGTTCGGGGTTTCAGATACCGAGAGAGAGAGAGATTGAGAGGCGAGAGGAGACGCTGAGTGGTGTGAGGCGGAAGGACGGAGAAGAGACTGCGGGAGGAGGGGAGGGGAAGGTGGGCGATGGAGAGAGCAAGTGAGAGGGAGGAGAGTGGGGAATGGAGAGAGGGAGGTAGGGGGAGCAGGTGGGAGCACGAGGAGGCGGAGACGCGTAGGGGGGGGGGGGTGAGAGGGGGGTTGGGGTGATGTGTTGGCAGGCGCTGTGAAGGCCCCGGCAAGGGGGCAACCCCGACACGCGGCCCCTTTCATCCCCTTGGCAGTCGCGATAAATAACCCCCTCTCCCCCCGCTTCAGCCAGCCCCTCCCCTCTCTAGTTATTACAACTCTCTCCCTCTCATCCCCTCCGCACTCCTCCTCTGCAGCCAACACTCCCTTCCCCTGGCTCGCCTGTGTGTGTGTGGTGTGTCTCTGGTGTGTGTGTGGTGTGTCTCTGGTGTGTGTGTGGTGTGTCTCTGGTGTGTGTGTGTGGTGTGTCTCTGGTGTGTGTGGTGTGTCTCTGGTGTGTGTGTGTGGTGTGTCTCTGGTGTGTGTGTGTGGTGTGTCTCTGGTGTGTGTGTGTGGTGTGTCTCTGGTGTGTGTGTGTGGTGTGTCTCTGGTGTGTGTGTGTGGTGTGTCTCTGGTGTGTGTGTGTGGTGTGTCTCTGGTGTGTGTGTGTGGTGTGTCTCTGGTGTGTGTGGTGTGTCTCTGGTGTGTGTGTGGTGTGTCTCTGGTGTGTGTGTGTGGTGTGTCTCTGGTGTGTGTGGTGTGTCTCTGGTGTGTGTGGTGTGTCTCTGGTGTGTGTGGTGTGTCTCTGGTGTGTGTGTGTGGTGTGTCTCTGGTGTGTGTGTGTGGTGTGTCTCTGGTGTGTGTGTGTGGTGTGTCTCTGGTGTGTGTGGTGTGTCTCTGGTGTGTATGTGTGGTGTGTCTCTGGTGTGTGTGGTGTGTCTCTGGTGTGTGTGTGTGGTGTGTCTCTGGTGTGTGTGTGGTGTGTCTCTGGTGTGTGTGTGTGGTGTGTCTCTGGTGTGTGTGTGTGGTGTGTCTCTGGTGTGTGTGGTGTGTCTCTGGTGTGTGTGTGTGGTGTGTCTCTGGTGTGTGTGTGGTGTGTCTCTGGTGTATGTGTGTGGTGTGTCTCTGGTGTGTGTGGTGTGTCTCTGGTGTGTGTGTGGTGTGTCTCTGGTGTGTGTGGTGTGTCTCTGGTGTGTGTGGTGTGTCTCTGGTGTGTGTGTGTGGTGTGTCTCTGGTGTGTGTGTGTGGTGTGTCTCTGGTGTGTGTGTGTGGTGTGTCTCTGGTGTGTGTGTGGTGTGTCTCTGGTGTGTGTGTGTGGTGTGTCTCTGGTGTGTGTGTGTGGTGTGTCTCTGGTGTGTGTGTGTGGTGTGTCTCTGGTGTGTGTGGTGTGTCTCTGGTGTGTGTGTGGTGTGTCTCTGGTGTGTGTGTGTGGTGTGTCTCTGGTGTGTGTGGTGTGTCTCTGGTGTGTGTGGTGTGTCTCTGGTGTGTGTGTGGTGTGTCTCTGGTGTGTGTGTGTGGTGTGTCTCTGGTGTGTGTGGTGTGTCTCTGGTGTGTGTGTGTGGTGTGTCTCTGGTGTGTGTGTGTGGTGTGTCTCTGGTGTGTGTGTGTGGTGTGTCTCTGGTGTGTGTGGTGTGTCTCTGGTGTGTGTGTGTGGTGTGTCTCTGGTGTGTGTGTGGTGTGTCTCTGGTGTGTGTGTGTGGTGTGTCTCTGGTGTGTGTGGTGTGTCTCTGGTGTGTGTGTGGTGTGTCTCTGGTGTGTGTGTGTGGTGTGTCTCTGGTGTGTGTGGTGTGTCTCTGGTGTGTGTGGTGTGTCTCTGGTGTGTGTGTGGTGTGTCTCTGGTGTGTGTGGTGTGTCTCTGGTGTGTGTGTGTGGTGTGTCTCTGGTGTGTGTGTGTGGTGTGTCTCTGGTGTGTGTGTGTGGTGTGTCTCTGGTGTGTGTGTGTGGTGTGTCTCTGGTGTGTGTGTGTGGTGTGTCTCTGGTGTGTGTGTGTGGTGTGTCTCTGGTGTGTGTGTGTGGTGTGTCTCTGGTGTGTGTGGTGTGTCTCTGGTGTGTGTGTGGTGTGTCTCTGGTGTGTGTGTGTGGTGTGTCTCTGGTGTGTGTGGTGTGTCTCTGGTGTGTGTGGTGTGTCTCTGGTGTGTGTGTGGTGTGTCTCTGGTGTGTGTGTGTGGTGTGTCTCTGGTGTGTGTGGTGTGTCTCTGGTGTGTGTGTGTGGTGTGTCTCTGGTGTGTGTGTGTGGTGTGTCTCTGGTGTGTGTGTGTGGTGTGTCTCTGGTGTGTGTGGTGTGTCTCTGGTGTGTGTGTGTGGTGTGTCTCTGGTGTGTGTGTGGTGTGTCTCTGGTGTGTGTGTGTGGTGTGTCTCTGGTGTGTGTGGTGTGTCTCTGGTGTGTGTGTGGTGTGTCTCTGGTGTGTGTGTGTGGTGTGTCTCTGGTGTGTGTGGTGTGTCTCTGGTGTGTGTGGTGTGTCTCTGGTGTGTGTGTGGTGTGTCTCTGGTGTGTGTGTGTGGTGTGTCTCTGGTGTGTGTGGTGTGTCTCTGGTGTGTGTGTGTGGTGTGTCTCTGGTGTGTGTGTGGTGTGTCTCTGGTGTGTGTGTGGTGTGTCTCTGGTGTGTGTGTGTGGTGTGTCTCTGGTGTGTGTGGTGTGTCTTTGGTGTGTGTGTGGTGTGTCTCTGGTGTGTGTAGTGTTCGTAGTGTGTATGTGAGTGTGTGTGTAGTGCTTTGTGTAGTGTGTTAGTGTGTGTAGTGTTGGTAAAGTGCAGAGATGTGTGTAGTGCTGTGTGTAATGTGTATGTGAGTGTGTGTAGCGCTGTGTGTAGTGTGTGTGTGTAAAACTACGTGGTCGAAGCCATTTCCTGTTCACCTTGGGGTGGGACAGGGATGTCCTCTGGCTCCCACATTGTATAACATCTGTTTCGACCACGTAGTTCGTGAACATTCGATGGCTGTACGGGAGGATTTTCCATCTGGTACAGATACAATGGGAGGCTGATCAATGCCCCGGTGCTTTCAAGGAATGGCTCCCTATTGGTAAACCACGTTATGTATGCCGATTATCAATCAGAGGAGTTGGAGGTGCTGCTGCTGAACCTGGAGTGTGCCACTAAGGGGTAGGGTTCTACCATCAGCCCCACCGAAACTGAGCACCTGCCTGGGAATTTTGTGCCATCAAACACGCCACCCCCACAACTCCGAATTTGTGATGGGGCAGTTGTGGAGAGAGTGGAGAGTTTTCCATACCTGGGCAGTGTGTTCATGATCGGCTCCGGTATGAAAGCAGTTCCCACTCCGAATCAGTCGAGCGGAATTATCTTTTCATCGGCTGCATAACTCTGTGTGGAAGCTACCTGGTCTGTCGCTCTGCACGAAGCTTCGTGTGGAGCAGCCACGGTCATTCCCTCCCTTCTCTATTCTTGCGAAACGTCGACCCCCGTAATGGAAGATCTGCGCCGGTTAGAAACATTTGTGCTGGCCTGCCTATGATCCATCCTGGGTTTAACCTGCAGGCTGGATTGTGTGAAGTGCTCACAAATCCTCGAAAGATCTGGGCAAAGTGTGTGAGTGTGTATCGTGCGTGTGTGAGTCGTGCTGTGTGTGAATGTGTGTGTAGTGTGTGAGTGTGTATAGTGTGTGAGTGTGTAGTGTGTGTGTGTAGTGTGTGTAGTGCTGAGTGTGTATAGTGCTGTGTGTGTAGTGTGTGTGTATAGTGTGTGAGTGTGTGTAGTGTGTGTAGTGCTGTGTGTGTAGTGTGTGTGAGTGTGTGTAGTGTGTGTAGTGCTGTGTGTATAGTGTGTGAGTGTGTGTAGTGTGTGTAGTGCTGTGTGTGTAGTGTGTGTGAGCGTGTGTAGTGTGTGTGTGTAGTGTGTGTGTAGTGTGTGAGTGTGTGTAGTGCTGTGTGTGTGTGGTGTGTGTAGTGAGTGTGTGAACTGTGTGAGTGTGTATAGTGCTGTGTTTGTAGTGTGTGAGTGTGTGTAGTGTGTGAGTGTGTGTAGTGCTGTGTGTGTAGTGTGTGTAGTGTGTGAGTGTGTGTAGTGCTGTGTGTGTGTGGTGTGTGTGTGTAGTGTGTGAGTGTGTGTAGTGTGTGAGTGTGTATAGTGCTGTGTATGTGTAGTGTGTGTAGTGTGTGAGTATGTGTAGTGTGTGAGTATATGTGGTGCTGTGTGTTTGTATAGGGTGTGTGTGTAGTGTATGAGTGTGTGTAGTGCTGTGTGTGTGTGGTGTGTGTAGTGAGTGTGTGAAGTGTGTGAGTGTGTATAGTGCTGTGTGTGTGTAGTGTGTGTAGTGTGTGAGTGTGTGTAGTGTATGAGTGTGTGTAGTGCTGTGTGTGTGTGGTGTGTGTAGTCAGTGTGTGAAGTGTGTGAGTGTGTATAATGCTGTGTGTGTAGTGTGTGTAGTGTGTGAGTGTGTGTAGTGCTGTGTGTGTGGTGTGTGTAATGAGTGTGTGAAGTGTGTGAGTATGTGTAGTGCTGTGTGTGTGTAGTGTGTGTAGTGTGTGAGTGTGTGTAGTGTGTGAGTGTGTGTAGTGCTGTGTGTGTGTATAGTGTGTGTGTAGTGTATGAGCGTGTGTAGTGCTGTGTGTGTGTGGTGTGTGTAATGAGTGTGTGAAGTGTGTGAGTGTGTGTAGTGTGTGAGTGTGTGTAGTGCTGTGTATATATCTCAGCGTGTCGCTGTGTGAATGTGAATGGATCTGTGCCTATCTCTCCCAATCGCCGCGAGCATCGCTCCTTGCTCCCTCTCTGCTCCCTCCCTCTCCCCACTCCCCCCTCTCTCTCCCTCTCCTCCATATCCCTCTCTCTCTGCTCCTTGCTCCCCTTTCTCTTCCCCCCTCTCTCTACTCCCTCTCTCTACTCCCTCTCTCTACTCCCTCTCCCTCTCTCTACTCCCTCTCTCTCTACTCCCTCTCTCTACTCCCTCTCTCTCCCTCTACTCCCTCTCTCTCTCTACTCCCTCTCTCTACTTTCTCTCTCTCTACTCCCTCTCTCTACTCCCTCTCTCTCCCTCTACTCCCTCTCTCTACTCCCTCTCTCTACTCCCTCTCTGCTCCCTCTCCCTCTCTCTACTCCCTTTCTCTGCTCCCTCTCTCTCCCTCTGCTCTCTCTTTACTCTCTCTCCCTCTCTCTACTCTCTTTCTCTGCTCTCTGCTCTCTCTCTCTGCTCCCTCTCTCTCTCTGCTCCCTCTCTCTGCTCTCTCTCGCGAGGCAGATGCGATGGCTGATGCGCCCACATGTGATGCGGAGTCTTGTTGTTTAATATTTCTATTTGTTCCTTCGCTGCTGAACCCCCCCCCCCCCACCGCCGGAGAAGGGGGGGGGGGCGTCCCCGTGGTCTCTGGGGGAAGGGGGGAGGGCTGGTGGGTTTCTAGGTGTCTGTGGGGGGGTTGCGGGGGAGAGGAGGATATTTTATTCTTCGTATGATGACCCTTTAGGCTCACACAGAGAGCCATACAGAGAGGGAAAAAAGTATTTGATCCCCTGCTGATTTTGTACGTTTGCTCACTGACAAACAAATGATCAGTCTACAAATTTAATGGTAGGTTTATTTGAACAGTGAGAGACAGAATAACAACAAAATCCAGAAAAACGAATGTCAAAAATGTTATAAATTGATTTGCATTTTAATGAGGGAAATAAGTTTTTGACCCCTGTGCAAAACATGACTTAGTACTTGGTGGCAAAACCCTTGTTGGCAATCACAAAGGTCAGACGTTTCTTATAGTTGGCCACCAGGTTTGCACACATCTCAGGAGGGATTTTGTCCCACTCCTCTTTGCAGATCTTCTCCAAGTCATTAAGGTTTCGAGGCTGACGTTTGGCAACTCGAACCTTCAGCTCCCTCCACAGATTTTCCATGGGATTAAGGTCTGGAGACTGGCTAGGCTACTCCAGGACCTTAATGTGCTTCTTCTTGAGCCACTCCTTTGTTGCCTTGGCCGTGTGTTTTTGGTCATTGTCATGCTGGAATACCCATCCACGACCCATTTTCAATGCCCTGGCTGAGGGAAGGAGGTTCTCACCCAAGATTTGACGGTACATGGCCCCGTCCATCGTCCCTTTGATGCGGTGAAGTTGTCCTGTACCCTTAGCAGAAAAACACCCCCAAAGCATAATGTTTCCACCTCCATGGTTGACGGTGGGGATGGTGTTCTTGGGGTCATAGGCAGCATTCCTCCTCATCAAAACATGGCGAGTTGAGTTGATGCCAAAGATCTCCATTTTGATCTCATCTGACCACAACACTTTCACCCAGTTGTCCTCTGAATCATTCAGATGTTCATTGGCAAACTTCAGACGGGCATGTATATGTGCTTTCTTGAGTAGGGGGATCTTGCGGGCGCTGCAAGATTTCAGTCCTTCACGGCGTAGTGTGTTACCAATTGTTTTCTTGGTGACTATGGTCCCAGCTGCCTTGAGATCATTGACAAGATCCTCCCGTGTAGTTCTGGGCTGATTCCTCACCGTTCTCATGATCATTGCAACTCCACGAGGTGAGATCTTGCATGGAGCCCCAGGCCGAGGGAGATTGACAGTTCTTGTGTTTTTGTCCATTTGTCTCTCACTGTTCAAATAAACCTACCATTAAAATTATAGACGGATCATTTCTTTGTCAGTGGGCAAACGTACAAAATCATCAGGGGATCAAATACTTTTTCCCTCACTGTATACTCACACAGAGAGCCATAGACTCACACAGAGACCCATATTCTCACAAAGAGAGCCATAGACTCACACAGAGAGCCATAGACTCACACAGAGAGCCATAGACTCACACAGAGACCCATATACTCACACAGAGAGCCATAGACTCACACAGAGAGCCATAGACTCACACAGAGGCCCATAGACTCACAAAGAGAGCCATAGACTCACACACAGCCATATACTCACGCAGAAAGCCATAGACTCACACAGACAGCCATAGACTCACACGAATACCCATGGACTCGCACAGAGATCCACAGACTCATTCTATCCTTGTCTGACCATAACCATCACCCCTAACGCACCCGGACCCCTAAGAGACCCCTACTTCTTACACAACCCTAACCCCGACAGCTATCCCTGGCCCTATCCCTGACCCGTAACCCGCGTAACACAGCGCGACCAGAGATTCCGATGCGACAGATGATGGCGTGGGGGAGGGTAGGAGGGGGGAGGGGAACAGGAGGGAGGGGGAGGGGGCGAGGGTGGGGGGCAGGTGAGTCGACAGACGTGGGGGACCCCCAAACCCACCACTCCCCCCGTGCCTCCCCCCGCCCCGTGGCGCGCTGCGAGGCGTGACCCTAAACGGTGCCCAATTACCCCGGGTGAGTGAGTGAGAGGATGAGAGGGTGAGAGATTGCGTGAGTGAGTGAGAGGATGAGAGGGTGAGAGATGGCGTGAGTGAGTGAGTGAGAGGGTGAGAGTGTTAGAGATTGCGTGAGTGAGTGAGAGGGTGAGAGTGTGAGAGATTGCGTGAGTGAGTGAGTGAGAGTGTTAGAGATTGCGTGAGTGAGTGAGAGTGTGAGAGATTGCGTGAGTGAGTGAGTGAGAGGGTGAGAGTGTGAGAGTGTGAGAGATTGCGTGAGTGAGTGAGAGTGTGAGAGTGTGAGAGATGCGTGAGTGAGTGAGATGGTGAGAGTGTGAGGGATTGCGTGAGTGAGTGAGAGTGTGAGAGTGTGAGAGTGTGAGAAATTGCGTGAGTGAGTGAGAGTGTGAGAGTGTGAGAGATACGTGAGTGAGTGAGAGGGTGAGTAAGAGTGCTGGTGAGTGAGTGAGAGGGTGAGTGAGTGAGAGTATGAGAGATACATGAGTGAGTGAGAGGGTGAGAGTGTGAGAGATGCATGAGTGAGTGAGAGGGTGAGAGTGTGAGAGATTGCGTGAGTGAGTGAGAGTGTGAGTGAGTGAGAGTGTGAGAGATGCGTGAGTGAGTGAGAGGGTGAGAGTGTGAGAGATTGCGTGAGTGAGTGAGAGTGTGAGAGATTGCGTGAGTGAGTGAGAGTGTGAGAGATTGCGTGAGTGAGTGAGAGGGTGAGAGTGTGAGAGTGTGAGAGATAGCGTGAGTGAGTGAGAGTGTGAGAGTGTGAGAGATAGCGTGAGTGAGTGAGGGGGTGAGAGGGTGAGAGATTGCGTGAGTGAGTGAGAGGGTGAGTAAGAGTGCTGGTGAGTGAATGAGAGTGCCCAATTACCCGGGGAGATCGCGGGACCCTGGTTCAACACGGAGCCAGCACTGTTTCTGCTCGCGCGAGAGAAACAGGCTGAATGGGTGAGATGGTGAGTGGGTGAGAGGGTGAGTCAGTGGGTGAGTAACTGGGTGAGTGAGAGTGCTGGTGAGAGAGAGGGTTGGTGAGTAAGTGGGTGAGTGAGTGGGCGAGTGTGAGGGAGAGGGTGGGTGAATGAGTGGCTGAGAGGGAGGGTGGGTGAGTTGCTGTGTGAGAGAATGGGTGAGATGGTGAGTGGGTGAGAGGGTGAGTCAGTGGGTGAGTAACCGGGTGAGTGAGAGTGCTGGTGAGAGAGAGGGTTGGTGAGTAAGTGGGTGAGTGAGTGGGCGAGTGTGAGGGTGGGTGAATGAGTGGCTGAGAGGGAGGGTGGGTGAGTTGCTGTGTGAGAGAATGGGTGAGTGCGTGAGAGGGAGAGAGGGTGGGTGAGTGAGTGTGTGAGTGAGTGGGTGAGTGTGTGAGTGAGTGTGTGAGTGAGTGAGTGTGTGAGTGAGTGGGTGAGTGTGTGAGTGAGTGTGTGAGTGAGTGGGTGAGTGTGTGAGTGAATGGGTGAGTGAGTCGGTGAGTGAGTGGGTGAGTGTGTGAGTGAGTGAGTCGGTGAGTGAGTGGGTGAGTGTGTGAGTGAGTGAGTCGGTGAGTGAGTGGGTGAGTGTTTGTGCAATGGAGGCCGGACATGGTACTGGCCACCCACCCCCTCGTGTGCCGTGCCGGCACTTGACAGGTGCTACTCGCTGCCAGCACTTGCCCCAACAGTCTGTTACAGGCTATGCGGGGTATCTTTCTCTTTGTCGTCGTTAAAACCCTGGGTTCGAATCCAGGTTCCACTCCAACCCACTTCTGGTTACTCCGCTGTGTTTCATTTCAGCCGGAGCTGCCCGGGGCTGAGCTCTAGAAAATATGACTCTGCATCCCCCACCAACCCACACCTCTCCCTACCTCCCACCGCGGTGGAAGTCGGTGATGGTGGGGGGGGGTGACCTGTGAATCCGAGCGAGCATGGAAGGGGGAGGGTGGGAGGGAGGTGAAGGGGGGGGGGGGATCAGAGGGGGGGGGGGGGTGTCCGGGAGAGCGAGAGGGGATTAGGAGCAGCTCAGAGACTCTGACACGGGACAATACACGGCATTGGAAGCGATCCAGAGAGAGACAGACAGGGAGAGATAGTGTCTGTGAGTGTGTCTGTGAGAGTGTCTGTGAGAGTGTCTGTGTGTGCGTCTGTGAGAGTGTCTGGTTGAGTGTCTGTGAGAGTGTCTGTGTGTGTGTCTGTGTGTGTGTCTGTGAGGGTGTCTGTGTGTGTGTCTGTGAGAGTGTCTGTGTGTGTGTCTGTGAGTGTGTCTGTATGTGTGTCTGTGAGGGTGTCTGTGTGTGTCTGTGAGAGTGTCTGTGAGAGTGTCTGTGTGTGTGTGTCTGTGAGAGTGTCTGTGTGTGTGTCTGTGAGAGTGTCTGTGTGTGTGTCTGTGTGTGTGTCTGTGAGAGTGTTTGTGTGTGTGTCTGTGAGTGTGTCTATGAGAGTGTCTGAGTGTGTGTGTGTGTCTGTGAGGGTGTCTGTGAGTGTGTCTGTAAGTGTGTCTGTGAGAGTGTCTGTGAGAGTGTCTGTGTGTGTGTCTGTGTGTGTGTCTGTGAGAGTGTCTGTGAGGGTGTGCGGGAGAGGGGGAGCGGTGTCGTAGCAGCCGGAGCGCTGCGCTACGAACCCAGCGACCCGGGATCAATTCTGAACTGGTTCTGGGCCTCCCCTAGATCTACTCAGCTTTCAAATGAGAACCTGGTGCGGTGTGTTAACATCGTCACTGGGGAGACAAAGGCGGCCGGACGTGGTGCTGGCCACCCACACCCCCCTGGTGTCGTGCAAGCCATCATAGGTGCTCGCTAACGGCACTTGCCCCAACAATCTTAAGGCTACACGGGGAATTTTTGTCTTCGTGGGATAATGGGGGTGAGTGTGGGGGGAGAGAGGGGGAGGAAGAGGAGAACGCGAGAGGAGAGAGAGAAGGAGAGGGGGAAGAGAGGGGGGAGAGAGAGGGGGGGCGGAGAGGGGGGTAGAGAGAGAGAGGGGGGGGGCAGAGAGGGGGGTAGAGAGAGAGAAGGGGAAAGGAGAGAAAAAAGATAAAAATATGTTGTTGGGTCTTTCATTAAAAAAGGGGGGGGGGTTACATAGAGCAAAGCATTCAAAAAAATACCAAAAAAACCCGAAATGATGAACGGAGCAAAGTGCCGACTACACCGAGCATCTTCTTGGTTCTTCTGATCGTAAAAAAAAAGAGAGAGGGGGGAGAGAGCTGGGGGAGAGGGGGGAGAGAGGGGGAGAGAGGGGAGAGAGAGAGGAGAGAGAAAGGTGAGAGAGGGGGGAGAGAGAGGAGAGAGAGGGGAGAGAGGTGGGGGAGAGGGGGGAGAAAGGGGAGAGAGAGGGTAGAGAGGAGAGAAGACCTGCCGGAAGTGGCCTTCACAAATGTAAAGAGGAAGGTGCTCTACTCCTACATGGTCCGGTTCCACCAACAGGACACCCTGAGGAGCCACAAGGACCATGCCTGGAGGAGAGCCCTGCCCTGCGTCTCTCCGGAGAGGCTTCGCTGGAGGCAACTCTACTCCAGCCCCACGTACAACCGCATCGGCGACCTCAGCTGGAGCATCGCCCACGGCACCGTCACCACCAACGTCTCCCTGGCGCGCTTCACCGACACGTCCCCGGAGTGCCGCTTCTGCGGTAAAGTGGAGACGGTGGCGCACCAATACGTGGTGTGCAAGAGCCTGGACTCGCTGTTCAAGGTCCTGAGAAACATCCTCCTAAGGTTCAGCCTCCACTTCTCGCCGACGGTCCTCATCTTTGGATACCCGAAGGGTGACGGACCCCAACATCTTCAGAGGCTGGTCAACGTGCTCTTCGGCTACGCCAAGCTCGTCGTGCACAGGGCGAGGAAGGTGGCCCTGGAGGGGCAACGTCCAGCCAGCAGCCTGGGCATCTTCCGCGCTCTGGTCGGAGCCAGGGTGTGGCTGGAGTTCCGCCACGCGCGGCTGACCCACGCCGTGCCGGCCTTCAAGGAGCAGTGGGCGCTGGAGGAGGCCGTGTGCTCGGTGGCAGATGACGGGAGAGAGCTCTGTGCATGCAGATTGTGAGCTACCCTTCGGAGGCCGTTTGACTGTGGGAAGGGCTACGTGCAGATGCAGCACTTGTCGTAGTTATAAAGAAAAAAGAGAGCGAGAGAGAGCCAAATGGAGTAGGAAGAGAGGGGTCAGAGAGAGAGGGGGGTGGAGAGGGGGTAGAGAGAGAGGAGAGGCAGAGAAGGGGATAGAGAGAGAGGGGGGACAGAGAGGGGGGTAGAGAGAGAGGGGGAAGGGGAAAGGAGGAAAAAAAAATTGGGTCTTTCATTTAAAAGGGGGGGGGGGGTTACATAAAGCAAAACATAAAAAAAAACGAAATGATGAACGGAGCAAAGTGCCGACTACACCGAGCATCTTCCTGTTTCTTCTGATCGTAAAAAAAGGAGAGAGAGAAGGAGGGGAGAGAGGAGAGAGAGAGGGGGGAGAGAGGAGAGAGAGAGGGGGGAGAGAGGGGGGAGAGCTAAGGGGAGAGGGAGCTAGGGAGAGGGAGGGTGGAGACAGAGAGAGAAAGGTCTGTGGGTCAGTACTCAGTGCTGTGGGTCAGTACACCCAGAGTGGCGACGACAGGCAGGGAGAGAGCGTGGGAGAGGGAGTCAGAGCGCGGTATAGAGAGAGAGATTGTAGAGAGAGATTGTAGAGAGAGATTGTAGAGAGAGAGTGTAGAGAGAGAGGTGAGAGGGCGGGTGGAGGGGGTTGCTGTGGGTCACGACTCCGTGTCGTCGTCTATCGCTCTCCGAGTGCAGCAGGAGAGGGAGCAGGAGAGGGAGCAGCAGAGGGAGCAGGAGTGGGAGCAGGAGAGGGAGCAGGAGAGGGAGCAGGAGAGGGAGCAGGGGAGGGAGCAGGCGAGGGAGCAGGAGAGGGAGCAGCAGAGGGAGCAGGAGTGGGAGCAGGAGACGGAGCAGGAGAGGGAGCAGGAGAGGGAGCAGGAGAGGGAGCAGGAGAGGGAGCAGGAGAGGGAGCAGGAGAGGGAGCAGCAGAGGGAGCAGGAGAGGGAGCAGGAGAGGGAGCAGCAGAGGGAGCAGGAGAGGGAGCAGGAGAGGGAGCAGGAGAGGGAGCAGGAGAGGGAGCAGGAGAGCGAGCAGCAGAGGGAGCAGCAGAGAGAGCAGGAGAGGGAGCAGGAGAGGGAGCAGGAGAGGGAGCAGGAGAGGGAGCAGCAGAGGGAGCAGGAGAGGGAGCAGGAGAGGGAGCAGCAGAGGGAGCAGGAGAGGGAGCAGGAGAGGGAGCAGCAGAGGGAGCAGGAGAGGGAGCAGGAGAGAGCAGCAGAGGGAGCAGGAGAGGGAGCAGGAGAGAGAGAGCAGCAGAGGGAGCAGCAGAGGGAGCAGCAGAGGGAGCAGCAGAGGGAGCAGGAGAGGGAGCAGCAGAGGGAGCAGGAGAGGGAGCAGCAGAGGGAGCAGGAGAGGGAGCAGGAGTGGGAGCAGCAGAGGGAGCAGCAGAGGGAGCAGGAGAGGGAGCAGGAGAGGGAGCAGGAGAGGGAGCAGGAGAGGGAGCAGCAGAGGGAGCAGGAGAGGGAGCAGGAGAGTTAGCCCACCCCCGGCCGCCGCTAGTCGAGTTATTATTTATTTATTATTTAGATTTCCACGTCCTCTTAATTAATTGATTTCTTCGTCCACGGGGTTATCGCGTGAAGGCGCCCTCCTCCCCATCCCAACAACCTGCGTCTCGTGCCCCTCCTCAGCACGGGGCCCCTGTATGGGGGCAACGATGTGAAGCCGAGGCGGGGGTATACCCCCACTCTACCCCACCACCACTCCCAGACGCGATCCACCTGTGGCCCACTCGGTTACACCGCTGGGTGAACAGAGGCGGTGGGGGGGGGGCGTGGAAGCGGGGCTAAGGAACTCACCCATTGGTCCAAAAGCCTCGCCCCATATGGTAGGTGCTGCTCGCTCACAGCACTTGCCCCAAGCGTCTGTTAAAGGCTACACGGGGGACCTTTGTCCGTGTGCGAGCGCGTGTGCATCGGTGCGGTGATGCTGGTGGGGACATCAGGTTCAGAGGAGTAATAAATAAATAACTCCGCAGAACCCACGGGGGAGAGAGAGGAGAGAGCGCTGCGTCACGTGCGAAGGACGCGAACAGAGAGGGAGACAGCAGGGAGATGCAAGAGAGAGAGAGAGAAGGAGTTAGAGCGAGCAGAGTGGAGAGGGAGAATGGGGAGAGAGGGGAGCAAGGAGCTGAGAGACGTGGGGAGAGCGGGGATAGTCGAGGTGAGTCGGAGTGAGTCGCTGAGATGCTGCTGGATTTGGTGAGTGTGCGAGGCTTGCCGGTGAGTGGTGGCGAGTGGTGGCGAGTGGGGTGGAGATGGCAGTGGTGGCGAGTGGTGGCGAGTGGGGTGGGGATGGCAGTGGTGGCGAGTGGTGGCGAGTGGGGTGGAGATGGCAGTGGTGGCGAGTGGTGGCGAGTGGGGTGGAGATGGCAGTGGTGGCGAGTGGTGGCGAGTGGGGTGGAGATGGCAGTGGTGGCGAGTGGTGGCGAGTGGGGTGGAGATGGCAGTGGTGGCGAGTGGTGGCGAGTGGGGTGGAGATGGCAGTGGTGGCGAGTGGTGGCGAGTGGGGTGGAGATGGCAGTGGTGGCGCTGCCGTTGGCCGGGTTGCTGGGGTGGGGTTGCTAGGTTGCGCTAAATGTCACCTCGCCGCCCGTCGCCATGGCAACGCGAGGATGCTCATCTCACTCAACATCCTGGGAAGGGCACGGGGGGCTGGGGGGTGGGGGACGAGGTGGGGGGAGGGGGATGAAGGCGACAGGAGGGAGACGTCTGGCGCAGTGGGGGAGAAAGGGTCAAGGGGACGTTGTCGGCAGCCCTCCCCCCCTCGCCCTCCCCCCTCGCCCTCCCCCCCTCGCCCTCCCCCCTCGCCCTCCCCCCTCGCCCTCCCCCCCTCGCTCTCCCCCCTCGCCCTCCCCCCTCGCCCTCCCCCCCGCTCCCCACACCCTTCTACGTGCCTCCGACCACAGCAGTTGCCTCAAGAATCTGTTAAAGGCGAAACGGTGATGGAGCGGTTGTGGAGAGAGTGGAGAGTTTCCCATACCTGGGGTCAGTGTGCTCATGACCAGCTCCGGTTTGACAGCGGAGGTCTCACTGGCTTCGTAACGCTGTGTGGGGGCTACCTGGTCTGTGGCTCCGCAAGAAGCTTCGGGTCTTCTCGGCCACAATCATGCCCTGCCTTCGCTATGCTTGTGAAACGTGGACCCCTCTAATGGAACATCTGCGCCGGTTAGAACCATTCAGGCTGGCATGCCCTACGATCCATTCTGGGTTTAACCAGGCTGGATTGTGTGAGGAGCTCACAAATCCTTGAAAGATCTGGACACATTACCATCAGTGAGCACTTCCGGCAGGCAAGGCTGCGTTGGCTGGGTCACGTAGCCCGCATGCCCAGTCACCGCATGCCCAAACAACCTCTGTTTGCCCAGATAGAGGGGGCTTAAACGGGCGCGGTACGGGCCGGAGAGGAGATGGAGTGATGCGGTACAAGAGGACGTGGAGCTGAGTGGAGTTGCCGACGACTGGTAGCAACGGTGTCAAGATCGGCCTCTATGGAGGAGGCTCGTGAAGGACGCTGCTGCTGCTGCTGGACAGTTGGAGGCAGTCTCCCTCCAGCAACAACGGAGGGCGGAGGAGCCACGCTCACAACAATGAGCGGAGTGCCGGGTGTATAAAGTGTAGCAAGTTTGCAGCTGGTACATCTACCAGTTATCTCATTCAGTCAAACCTTGGCACCTGCTGAGTCTGTCCCGAGACCTCCTCCTCTCAGCGAGCCTTCGACACTTCACGTGGCCTCCAAGTGCACCTGGCCTGGCACAGGCGCCGTGGTGACGTCACCGTCACTTAGTGGCGAATGGCGGCGGTTGTTATTGGTTCCACGGGGGAGCGGTGGCGCAGCCGTTAACGCGCTGCGCGACAAACCCCGCAGAGCACCCGAGTTCGAATCCCGCTCACGGACACCAACATCGGGTGACCATCATCTGAATCGGTTGAGGGTCTCCGCGAAGTTGACTCAGCCTTGAATGAGCACGTGGTGCGGTGCGACATTTGTTTCCACCTCCGCGGGTCTCATCAGCGGTTGTTGCGATCGACTGAGCAACCTGAAACTGGGAGTCCGGCAGCAGCGGAGGCGACAGAGCGCGACGCGAGGTGGGAGGAGGGTGGGAGGTGGGAGTGGTGCAAAGGGGGTGGTGGTGGCAGGGGGGTAAAATTCCCCCCTCCTCCTAGGAGGGGGGGGGGGGGGGCAGCTGCCCAAGCCAGGCACGGGAGGAGGGGGGGCGCAGATTTTTTTGTGTCGCTTCTCCGAGACGAGAGTCGCCGTAAGCGAAGGATGGGGGAGGGAGGGGGTGGAGGGGGGGTGGAGAGGGGAGATGGAGGGGGGATGCGAGGGGGAGCCATACTGCACCTTCGCTCTCTTCACGTCTCTCTCGTTGTTTGTCCCACCCCGACTCTCCCTTTCTTCACCTCTCTTCATACCTCCCCCCCGCTCCCCCTAACACTTTCTCCTCTCTCCCAGACTTCCCGTCTTTACCCCTCTCTCATTAGCCCCCGGCTCGCTCTCACGCGCGCAGTCGCAAGACGGAATTAGAGCGCGCGCGCGTTCTCTCACACGCACAACGCAAAGACAAAGGACGCCCGTGTAGGCTCCCACAAGGCGGTCGGGGCAAGTGCTGTCAGTCGCGAGCAGAAGAACCGATTAAGGCCGGGCACGGCACACCGAGAGGGGGCGGGTGTGGCGAGCACCACGGGGTCACTCGCAGAGACACCTGGGTCACTCTCAGAGACACCTGGGTCACTCGCAGAGATACCTGGGTCACTCGCAGAGACACCTGGGTCACTCTCAGAGACACCTGGGTCACTCACAGAGACAACTGGGTCACTCACAGAGACACCTGGGTCACTCACAGAGACCCCCGGGTCACTCGCAGAGACACCTGGGACACTCACGTAGACACCTGGGTAACTCGCATAGAGACCTGGGTCACTCGCAGAGACACCTGGGTCACTCACAGAGACACCTGCGTCACTCACAGAGACACCTGCGTCATTCGCAGAGACACCTGGGACACTCACAGAGACCCCGGGGTCACTCGCAGAGAAACCTGGGTCACCCACGGAGATACCTGGGTCACTCGGAGAGACACCTGGGTCACTCTCAGAGACACTTGGGTCACTCACATAGACACCTGAGTCACTCACATAGACACCTGGGTCACTCACAGAGACACCTGGGTCACTCGCAGAGACACCTGGGTCACTCACAGAGACAACTGGGTAACTCGCAGAGACACCTGGGTCACTCACAGAGACACCTGGGTCACTTACAGAGACACCTGGGTCACTCACAGAGACACCTTGGTCACTCACAGAGATCCCGGGATCACTCACAGAGACACCTGGGTCACTCACAGAGATACCTGGGTCACTTGCAGAGACCCCGGGGTCACTCACATAGACACCTGGGTCACTCACAGAGACACCTGGGTCACTCATAGAGAAACCTGGGTCACTCGCAGAGACACCTGGGTCACTCACAGAGACACCTGGAACACTCGCAGAGACCCCTGGGTCACTCGCAGAGACACCTGGGTCACTCACAGAGACCCCCGGGTCACTTGCAGAGACCCCGGGGTCACTCACATAGACACCTGGGTCACTCACAGAGACACCTGGGTCACTCATAGAGAAACCTGGGTCACTCGCAGAGACCCCGGGGTCACTCACATAGACACCTGGGTCACTCACAGAGACACCTGGGTCACTCACAGAGACACCTGGGTCACTCGCAGAGACACCTGGGTCACTCACAGAGACACCTGGGTCACTCACAGAGACACCTGGGTCACTCGCAGAGACACCTGTAACACTCGCAGACACACCTGGGTCACTCACAGAGACACCTGGGACAGTCGCAGAGACCCCGGGGTCACTCGCAGAGATACCTGGGTAACACACAGAGACACCTGGGTCACTCACAGAGACACCTGGGTCACTCGCAGAGACACCTGGGTCACTCAAAGAGACACCTGGTTCACTCACAGAGACACCTGGGTCACTCGAAGAGACACCTGGAACACTCGCAGACACACGTGGGCCACTCACAGAGACATCTAGAACACTCACATAGACACCTGGGTCACTCGCAGAGACCCCTGGGTCATTCTCAGAGACACCTGGAACACTCGCAGAGACACCTGGAACACTCGCAGAGACACCTGGGTCACTCACATAGACACCTGAGTCACTCACATAGACACCTGGGTCACTTACAGAGACACCTGGGTCACTCACATAGACACCTGGGTCACTCTCAGAGACACCTGGGTCACTCACAGAGACACCTGGGTCACTCGCAGAGATACCTGGGTCACTCGTAGAGACACCTGGGTCACTCTCAGAGACACCTGGGTCACTCACCGAGACAACTGGGTCACTCACATAGACACCTGGGTCACTCACAGAGACACCTGGGTCACTCGCAGAGACACCTGGGTCACTCGGAGAGACCCTGGGGTCACTCACAGAGACACCTGGGAGAGTCGCAGAGACCCCGGGGTCACTCGCAGAGATACCTGGGTAACTCGAAGAGACCCCGGGGTCACTCAGAGAGACACCTGGGACACTCACATAGACACCTGGGTCACTCGCAGACACCTGGGTCACTCACAGAGACACCTGGGTCATTCGCAGAGACACCGGGGTCACTCGCAGAGACACCTGGGTCACTCGCAGAGACACCTGGGTCACTCGCAGAGACACCTGGGTCATTCGCAGAGATACCTGGGTCACTCACAGAGATACCTGGGTCACTTGCAGAGATACCTGGGTCACTCGCATAGACACCTGGATCACTCGCAGAGACACCTGGGTCACTCACAGAGATCCCGGGATCACTCACAGAGACACCTGGGTCACTTATATAGACACCTGGGTCACTCACAGAGATACCTGGGTCACTTGCAGAGACCCCGGGGTCACTCACATAGACACCTGGGTCACTCACAGAGACAGCTGGGTCACTCATAGAGAAACCTGGGTCACTCGCAGAGACACCTGGGTCACTCACAGAGACACCTGGAACACTCGCAGAGACCCCTGGGTCACTCGCAGAGACACCTGGGTCACTCACAGAGACCCCCGGGTCACTTGCAGAGACCCCGGGGTCACTCACATAGACACCTGGGTCACTCACAGAGACACCTGGGTCACTCATAGAGAAACCTGGGTCACTCGCAGAGACCCCGGGGTCACTCACATAGACACCTGGGTCACTCACAGAGACACCTGGGTCACTCACAGAGACACCTGGGTCACTCGCAGAGACACCTGGGTCACTCACAGAGACACCTGGGTCACTCACAGAGACACCTGGGTCACTCGCAGAGACACCTGTAACACTCGCAGACACACCTGGGTCACTCACAGAGACACCTGGGACAGTCGCAGAGACCCCGGGGTCACTCGCAGAGATACCTGGGTAACACACAGAGACACCTGGGTCATTCACAGAGACACCTGGGTCACTCGCAGAGACACCTGGGTCACTCAAAGAGACACCTGGTTCACTCACAGAGACACCTGGGTCACTCGAAGAGACACCTGGAACACTCGCAGACACACGTGGGCCACTCACAGAGACACCTAGAACACTCACATAGACACCTGGGTCACTCGCAGAGACCCCTGGGTCATTCTCAGAGACACCTGGAACACTCGCAGAGACACCTGGAACACTCGCAGAGACACCTGGGTCACTCACATAGACACCTGAGTCACTCACATAGACACCTGGGTCACTTACAGAGACACCTGGGTCACTCACATAGACACCTGTGTCACTCTCAGAGACACCTGGGCCACTCACAGAGACACCTGGGTCACTCGCAGAGATACCTGGGTCACTCGTAGAGACACCTGGGTCACTCTCAGAGACACCTGGGTCACTCACCGAGACAACTGGGTCACTCACATAGACACCTGGGTCACTCACAGAGACACCTGGGTCACTCGCAGAGACACCTGGGTCACTCGGAGAGACCCTGGGGTCACTCACAGAGACACCTGGGACAGTCGCAGAGACCCCGGGGTCACTCGCAGAGATACCTGGGTAACTCGTAGAGACCCCGGGGTCACTCAGAGAGACACCTGGGACACTCACATAGACACCTGGGTCACTCGCAGACACCTGGGTCACTCACAGAGACACCTGGGTCATTCGCAGAGACACCGGGGTCACTCGCAGAGACACCTGGGTCACTCGCAGAGACACCTGGGTCACTCGCAGAGACACCTGGGTCATTCGCAGAGATACCTGGGTCACTCACAGAGATACCTGGTTCACTTGCAGAGATACCTGGGTCACTCGCATAGACACCTGGATCACTCGCAGAGACACCTGGGTCACTCACAGAGATCCCGGGATCACTCACAGAGACACCTGGGTCACTTATATAGACACCTGGGTCACTCACAGAGATACCTGGGTCACTTGCAGAGACCCCGGGGTCACTCACATAGACACCTGGGTCACTCACAGAGACACCTGGGTCACTCATAGAGAAACCTGGGTCACTCGCAGAGACACCTGGGTCACTCACAGAGACACCTGGAACACTCGCAGAGACCCCTGGGTCACTCGCAGAGACACCTGGGTCACTCACAGAGACCCCCGGGTCACTTGCAGAGACCCCGGGGTCACTCACATAGACACCTGGGTCACTCACAGAGACACCTGGGTCACTCATAGAGAAACCTGGGTCACTCGCAGAGACCCCGGGGTCACTCACATAGACACCTGGGTCACTCACAGAGACACCTGGGTCACTCACAGAGACACCTGGGTCACTCGCAGAGACACCTGGGTCACTCGCAGAGACACCTGGGTCACTCACAGAGACACCTGGAACACTCGCAGAGACCCCTGGGTCACTCGCAGAGACACCTGGGTCACTCACAGAGACCCCCGGGTCACTTGCAGAGACCCCGGGGTCACTCACATAGACACCTGGGTCACTCACAGAGACACCTGGGTCACTCATAGAGAAACCTGGGTCACTCGCAGAGACCCCGGGGTCACTCACATAGACACCTGGGTCACTCACAGAGACACCTGGGTCACTCACAGAGACACCTGGGTCACTCGCAGAGACACCTGGGTCACTCACAGAGACACCTGGGTCACTCGCAGAGACACCTGTAACACTCGCAGACACACCTGGGTTACTCACAGAGACACCTGGGACAGTCGCAGAGACCCCGGGGTCACTCGCAGAGATACCTGGGTAACACACAGAGACACCTGGGTCACTCACAGAGACACCTGGGTCACTCGCAGAGACACCTGGGTCACTCAAAGAGACACCTGGTTCACTCACAGAGACACCTGGGTCACTCGAAGAGACACCTGGAACACTCGCAGACACACGTGGGCCACTCACAGAGACACCTAGAACACTCACATAGACACCTGGGTCACTCGCAGAGACCCCTGGGTCATTCTCAGAGACACCTGGAACACTCGCAGAGACCCCTGGGTCACTCGCAGAGACACCTGAATCACTCACATAGACACCTGGAACACTCGCAGAAACCCCTGGGTCACTAACAGAGATACCTGAGTCACTCACATAGACACCTGGGTCACTCACAGAGATACCTGGGTCACTCACAGAGACACCTGGGTCACTGACAGAGACACCTGGGTCACTCGCAGAGACACCTGTTACACTCGCAGACACACCTGGGTCACTCACAGAGACACCTGTAACACTCGCAGACACACCTGGGTCACTCACAGAGACACCTGGGACAGTCGCAGAGACCCCGGGGTCACTCGCAGAGATACATGGGTAACTCGAAGAGACCCCTGGGTCACTCAGAGAGACACCTGGGACACTCACATAGACACCTGGGTCACTCGCAGAGACACCTGGGTCACTCACAGAGACACCTGGGTAACTCGCAGAGACACCTGGGTCACTCACAGAGACACGTGGGTCACTCAAAGAGACACCTGGGTCACTCACAGATACCCGTGGGTCACTCGCAGAGACACCTGGGTCACTCACAGAGACCCCCGGGTCACTCGCAGAGACACCTGGGACACTCACGTTGACACCTGGGTAACTTGCATAGAGACCTGGGTCACTCGCAGAACAAAACCTGGGTCACTCACAGAGACACCTGCGTCACTCACAGAGACACCTGCGTCATTCGCAGAGACACCTGGGACACTCAAAGAGATACCTGGGACACTCACAGAGACCCCGGGGTCACTCGCAGATAAACCTGGTTCACCCACGGAGACACCTGGGTCACTCGGAGAGACACCTGGGTCACTCTCAGAGACACTTGGGTCACTCACATAGACACCTGAGTCACTCACATAGACACCTGGGTCACTCACAGAGACACCTGGGTCACTCATAGAGAAACCTGGGTCACTCGCAGAGACCCCGGGGTCACTCACATAGACACCTGGGTCACTCACAGAGACACCTGGGTCACTCACAGAGACACCTGGGTCACACGCAGAGACACCTGGGTCACTCACAGAGACACCTGGGTCACTCACAGAGACACCTGGGTCACTCGCAGAGACACCTGTAACACTCGCAGACACACCTGGGTTACTCACAGAGACACCTGGGACAGTCGCAGAGACCCCGGGGTCACTCGCAGAGATACCTGGGTAACACACAGAGACACCTGGGTCACTCACAGAGACACCTGGGTCACTCGCAGAGACACCTGGGTCACTCAAAGAGACACCTGGTTCACTCACAGAGACACCTGGGTCACTCGAAGAGACACCTGGAACACTCGCAGACACACGTGGGCCACTCACAGAGACACCTAGAACACTCACATAGACACCTGGGTCACTCGCAGAGACCCCTGGGTCATTCTCAGAGACACCTGGAACACTCGCAGAGACCCCTGGGTCACTCGCAGAGACACCTGAATCACTCACATAGACACCTGGAACACTCGCAGAAACCCCTGGGTCACTAACAGAGATACCTGAGTCACTCACATAGACACCTGGGTCACTCACAGAGATACTTGGGTCACTCACAGAGACACCTGGGTCACTGACAGAGACACCTGGGTCACTCGCAGAGACACCTGTTACACTCGCAGACACACCTGGGTCACTCACAGAGACACCTGTAACACTCGCAGACACACCTGGGTCACTCACAGAGACACCTGGGACAGTCGCAGAGACCCCGGGGTCACTCGCAGAGATACATGGGTAACTCGAAGAGACCCCTGGGTCACTCAGAGAGACACCTGGGACACTCACATAGACACCTGGGTCACTCGCAGAGACACCTGGGTCACTCACAGAGACACCTGGGTAACTCGCAGAGACACCTGGGTCACTCACAGAGACACGTGGGTCACTCAAAGAGACACCTGGGTCACTCACAGATACCCGTGGGTCACTCGCAGAGACACCTGGGTCACTCACAGAGACCCCCGGGTCACTCGCAGAGACACCTGGGACACTCACGTTGACACCTGGGTAACTTGCATAGAGACCTGGGTCACTCGCAGAACAAAACCTGGGTCACTCACAGAGACACCTGCGTCACTCACAGAGACACCTGCGTCATTCGCAGAGACACCTGGGACACTCAAAGAGATACCTGGGACACTCACAGAGACCCCGGGGTCACTCGCAGATAAACCTGGTTCACCCACGGAGACACCTGGGTCACTCGGAGAGACACCTGGGTCACTCTCAGAGACACTTGGGTCACTCACATAGACACCTGAGTCACTCACATAGACACCTGGGTCACTCACAGAGACACCTGCGTCACTCGCAGAGACACCTGGGTCACTCACATAGACACCTGGGTCACTCAAAGAGACACCTGGTTCACTCACAGAGACACCTGGGTCACTCGCAGAGACCCCGGGGTCACTCGCAGAGACACCTGGAACACTCGCAGAAACCCCTGGGTCACTAACAGAGATACCTGGGTCACTCACATAGACACCTGGGTCACTCACAGAGATACCTGGGTCACTCACAGAGACACCTGGGTCACTCACAGAGACACCTGGGTCACTCGCAGAGACACCTGGAACACTCACAGAGACACCTGGGTCAATCACAGAGCCACCTGGGTCACTCGTAGAGACACCTGGGTCACTCGCATAGACACCTGGAACATTCACAGAGACACCTGGGTCACTCACAGAGACACCTGCGTCACTCACAGAGACACCTGGGTCACTCGCAGAGACACCTGGGACACTCACAAAGACACCTGGGTCACTCGCAGAGACACCGGGGTCACTCGCAGAGACACCTGGGACACTCACAAAGACACCTGGGTCACTCGCAGAGACCCCGGGGTCACTCGCAGAGACACCTGGGTCACTCGCAGAGACACCTCTGTCACTCGCAGAGATACTTGGGTCACTCACAGAGACACCTGGAACACTCGCAGAGACACCTGGGTCAATCACAGAGACACCTGAAACACTCGCAGAGACGCCTGGGTCACTCACAGAGATACCTGGGTCACTTGCAGAGATACCTGGGTCACTCGCAGAGACACCTGAGTCACTCTCAGAGACACTTGGGTCACTCACATAGACACCTGGGTCACTCACAGAGACACCTGGGTCACTCGCAGAGACACCTGGGTCACTCACATAGACACCTGGGTCACTCAAAGAGACACCTGGGTCACTCACAGAGACACCTGGGTCACTCGCAGAGACACCTGGAACACTCACAGAGACACCTGGGTCACTCACAGAGACACCTGGGTCACTCGCAGAGACACCTGGAACACTCACAGAGACACCTGGGTCACTCACAGATACACCTGGGTCACTCGCAGAGACACCTGGGTCACTCGCATAGACACCTGGAACACTCACAGAGACACCTGGGACACTCACATAGACACCTTGGTCACTCGCATAGACACCTGGGTCACTCGCATAGACACCTGGATCACTCGCAGAGACACCTGGGTCACTCACAGAGACACCTGCGTCACTCACAGAGACACCTGGGTCACTCGCAGAGACACCTGGGACACTCACAAAGACACCTGTGTCACTCGCAGAGACACCTGGGTCATTCGCAGAGATACCTGGGTCACTCACAGAGATACCTGGGTCACTTGCAGAGATATCTGGGTCACTCTCATAGACACCTGGATCACTCGCAGAGACACCTGGGTCACTCACAGAGACACCTGCGTCACTCACAGAGACACCATGGTCACTCGCAGAGACAAATGGGACACTCACAGAGACACCTGGGACACTCACAGAGACACCTGGAACACTCACAGAGATACCTGGGACACGCACAAAGACACCTGGGTCACTCGCAGAGACCCCGGGGTCACTCGCAGAGACACCTGGGTCACTCGCAGAGACACCTGGGTCACTCGCAGAGATAATTGGGTCACTCGCAGAGACACCTGGGTCACTCGCAGAGACACCTGAAACACTCGCAGAGACGCCTGGGTCACTCACAGAGACACCTGGAACACTCGCAGAGACCCCTGGGTCACTCGCAGAGACACCTGTGTCACTCGCAGAGACACCTGGGTCACTCGCATAGACACCTGGAACACTCACAGAGACACCTGGGAAACTCACACAGAAACCTGGGTCACTCGCAGATACACCTGGGTCACTCGCAGAGACACTTGGGTCATTCGCAGAGATACCTGGTCACTCACAGAGATACCTGGGTCACTTGCAGAGATACCTGGGTCACTCGCAGAGACACCTGAGTCACTCTCAGAGACACTTGGGTCACTCACATAGACACCTGGGTCACTCACAGAGACACCTGGGTCACTCGCAGAGACACCTGGGTCACTCACATAGACACCTGGGTCACTCAAAGAGACACCTGGGTCACTCACAGAGACAACTGGGTAACTCGCAGAGACACCTGGGTCACTCACAGAGAAACCTGGGTCACTCGCAGAGACCCCGGGGTCACTCACATAGACACCTGGGTCACTCACAGAGATACCTGGGTCACTCACAGAGATACCTGGGTCACTCGCAGAGACACCTGGAACACTCACAGAGACACCTGGGTCACTCACGGAGACACCTGGTTCACTCGCAGAGACACCAGGGTCACTCACATAGACACCTGGGTAACTCGGATAGACACCTGGATAACTCGCAAAGACACCTGGGTCACTCGCAGAGACACCTGGGTCACTCGCAGAGACACCTGGGTCACTCGCAGAGATACTTGGGTCACTCGCAGAGACACCTAGGTCACTCGCAGAGACACCTGAAACACTCGCAGAGACGCCTGGGTCACTCACAGAGACACCTGGAACACTGGCAGAGACCCCTGGGTCACTCGCAGAGACACCTGGGTCACTCGCAGAGACACCTGGGTCACTCGCATAGACACCTGGAACACTCACAGAGACACCTGGGACACTCACACAGACACCTGGGTCACTCGCATAGACACCTGGGTAACTCGCATAGAAACCTGGGTCACTCGCAGATACACCTGGGTCACTCGCAGAGACACCTGGGTCATTCGCAGAGATACCTGGGTCACTCACAGAGATACTTGGGTCACTTTCAGAGATACCTGGGTCACTCGCAGAGACACCTGAGTCACTCTCAGAGACACTTGGGTCACTCACATAGACACCTGGGTCATTCACAGAGACACCTGGGTCACTCGCAGAGACACCTGGGTCACTCACATAGACACCTGGGTCACTCAAAGAGACACCTGGGTCACTCACAGAGACACCTGGGTCACTCGCAGAGACACCTGGAACACTCACAACGACACCTGGGTCACTCACAGAGACACCTGGGTCACTCACAGAGACACCTGGGTCACTCACAGAGACCCCTAGGTCACTCGCAGAGACACCTGGAACGCTCACAGAGACACCTGGGTCACTCACAGAGACCCCGTGGTCACTCGCAGAGACACCTGAATCACTCACATAGACACCTGGAACACTCGAAGAGACCCCTGGGTCACTAACAGAGATACCTGGGTCACTCACATAGGCACTTGGGTCACTCGCAGAGATCCCGGGATCACTCACAGAGACACCTGGGTCACTTATATAGACACCTGGGTCACTCACAGAGATACCTGGGTCACTTGCAGAGACCCCGGGGTCACTCACATAGACACCTGGGTCACTCACAGAGACACCTGGGTCACTCATAGAGCAACCTGGGTCACTCGCAGAGACTCCTGGGTCACTCACAGAGACACCTGGAACACTCGCAGATACCCCTGGGTCACTCGCAGAGATACCTGGGTCACTCACAGAGACCCCCGGGTCACTTGCAGAGACCCCGGGGTCACTCACATAGACACCTGGGTCACTCACAGAGACACCTGGGTCACTCATAGAGAAACCCGGGTCACTCGCAGAGACCCCGGGGTCACTCACATAGACACCTGGGTCACTCAAAGAGACACCTGGGTCACTCATAGAGAAACCTGGGTCACTCGCAGAGACCCCGGGGTCACTCACATAGACACCTGGGTCACTCACAGAGATACCTGGGTCACTCACAGAGATACCTGGGTCACTCGCAGAGACACCTGGAACACTCACAGAGACACCTGGGTCACTCACGGAGACACCTGGTTCACTCGCAGAGACACCAGGGTCACTCACATAGACACCTGGAACACTCACAGAGAAACCTGGGACACTCACATATACACCTGGGTAACTCGGATAGACACCTGGATAACTCGCAAAGACACCTGGGTCACTCACAGAGATACCTGTCACAAGCAGAGACCCCGGGGTTCACTCACATAGACACTTGGGTCACTCACAGAGACACCTGGGTCACTCACAGAAATACCTGGCTCACTCGCAGAGACCCCGGGGTTACTTACATAGACACCTTGGTCACTCACAGAGACACCTGGGTCACTCACAGAGACACCTGCGTCACTCGGAGAGACACCTGGAACACTCACAGAGACACCTGCGTCACTCACAGATACACCTGGATCACTCGCAGAGACACCTGCGTCACTCGCATAGACACCTGGAACACTCACAGAGACACCTGGGACACTCATATAGACAACTGGGTCACTCACAGAGACACCTGCTTCAATCACAGAGACACCTGGGTCACTCGCATAGACACCTGGGACCTCAGAGATACCTGGGACACTCACAGAGACACCTGGGACACTCACAAAGAAACCTGGGTCACTAGCAGAGACACCTGGGTCACTTGCAGAGATACCTGGGTCACTCGCACAGACACCTTGGTCACTCTCAGAGACACTTGGGTCACTCATAGAGACACCTGGGTCACTCACATAGACACCTAGGTCACTCACAGAGATACCTGGGTCACTCACAGAGATACCTGGGTCACTCGCAGAGACACCTGGAACACTCACAGAGACACCTGGGTCACTCACGGAGACACCTGGTTCACTCGCAGAGACACCAGGGTCACTCACATAGACACCTGAAACACTCAAAGAGAAACATGGGACACTCACATAGACACCTGGGTAACTCGGATAGACACCTGGATAACTTGCAAAGACACCTGGGTCACTCACAGAGATACCTGGGTCACACGCAGAGACCCCGGGGTTCATTCACATAGACACTTGGGTCACTCACAGAGACACCTGGGTCACTCACAGACATACCTGGGTCACTCCCAGAGACCCCGGGATCACTTACATAGACACCTTGGTCACTCACAGAGATACATGGGTCACTCACATAGACACCTGGGTCACTCACAGAGACACCTGAGTCACTCGCAGAGACACCTGGAACACTCACAGAGACACCTGGGTCACTCACAGAGACACCTGGGTCACTCGCAGAGACACCTGTGTCACTCGCATAGACACCTGGAACACTCACAGAGACACCTGGGACACTCACAGAGACACCTGGGACACTCACAAAGACACCTGGGTCACTCTCAGAGACACTTGGGTCACTCACATAGACACCTGGGTCACTCACAGAGACACCTGGGTCACTCGCAGAGACACCTGGGTCACTCACATAGACACTTGGGTCACTCAAAGAGACACCTGGGTCACTTGCAGAGATACCTGGGTCACTCGCAGAGACACCTGAGTCACTCTCAGAGACACTTGGGTCACTCACATAGACACCTGGGTCACTCACAGAGACACCTGGGTCACTCGCAGAGACACCTGGGTCACTCACATAGACACCTGGGTCACTCAAAGAGACACCTGGGTCACTCACAGAGACACCTGGGTCACTCGCAGAGACACCTGGAAAACTCACAGAGACACCTGGGTCACTCACAGAGACACCTGGGTCACTCACAGAGACACCTGGGTCACTCACAGAGACCCCTAGGTCACTCGCAGAGATACCTGGAACGCTCACAGAGACACCTGGGTCACTCACAGAGACCCCGTGGTCACTCGCAGAGACACCTGAATCACTCACATAGACACCTGGAACACTCGAAGAGACCCCTGGGTCACTCGCATAGACACCTGGGACCTCAGAGATACCTGGGACACTCACAGAGACACCTGGGACACTCACAAAGAAACCTGGGTCACTAGCAGAGACACCTGGGTCACTTGCAGAGATACCTGGGTCACTCGCACAGACACCTTGGTCACTCTCAGAGACACTTGGGTCACTCATAGAGACACCTGGGTCACTCACATAGACACCTAGGTCACTCACAGAGATACCTGGGTCACTCACAGAGATACCTGGGTCACTCGCAGAGACACCTGGAACACTCACAGAGACACCTGGGTCACTCACGGAGACACCTGGTTCACTCGCAGAGACACCAGGGTCACTCACATAGACACCTGAAACACTCAAAGAGAAACATGGGACACTCACATAGACACCTGGGTAACTCGGATAGACACCTGGATAACTTGCAAAGACACCTGGGTCACTCACAGAGATACCTGGGTCACACGCAGAGACCCCGGGGTTCATTCACATAGACACTTGGGTCACTCACAGAGACACCTGGGTCACTCACAGACATACCTGGGTCACTCCCAGAGACCCCGGGATCACTTACATAGACACCTTGGTCACTCACAGAGATACATGGGTCACTCACATAGACACCTGGGTCACTCACAGAGACACCTGAGTCACTCGCAGAGACACCTGGAACACTCACAGAGACACCTGGGTCACTCACAGAGACACCTGGGTCACTCGCAGAGACACCTGTGTCACTCGCATAGACACCTGGAACACTCACAGAGACACCTGGGACACTCACAGAGACACCTGGGACACTCACAAAGACACCTGGGTCACTCTCAGAGACACTTGGGTCACTCACATAGACACCTGGGTCACTCACAGAGACACCTGGGTCACTCGCAGAGACACCTGGGTCACTCACATAGACACTTGGGTCACTCAAAGAGACACCTGGGTCACTTGCAGAGATACCTGGGTCACTCGCAGAGACACCTGAGTCACTCTCAGAGACACTTGGGTCACTCACATAGACACCTGGGTCACTCACAGAGACACCTGGGTCACTCGCAGAGACACCTGGGTCACTCACATAGACACCTGGGTCACTCAAAGAGACACCTGGGTCACTCACAGAGACACCTGGGTCACTCGCAGAGACACCTGGAACACTCACAGAGACACCTGGGTCACTCACAGAGACACCTGGGTCACTCACAGAGACACCTGGGTCACTCACAGAGACCCCTAGGTCACTCGCAGAGATACCTGGAACGCTCACAGAGACACCTGGGTCACTCACAGAGACCCCGTGGTCACTCGCAGAGACACCTGAATCACTCACATAGACACCTGGAACACTCGAAGAGACCCCTGGGTCACTAACAGAGATACCTGGGTCACTCACATAGGCACTTGGGTCACTCGCAGAGATCCCGGGATCACTCACAGAGACACCTGGGTCACTTATATAGACACCTGGGTCACTCACAGAGATACCTGGGTCACTTGCAGAGACCCCGGGGTCACTCACATAGACACCTGGGTCACTCACAGAGACACCTGGTTCACTCATAGAGAAACCTGGGTCACTCGCAGAGACACCTGGGTCACTCACAGAGACACCTGGAACACTCGCAGATACCCCCGGGTCACTTGCAGAGACCCCGGGGTCACTCACATAGACACCTGGGTCACTCATAGAGACACCTGGGTCACTCAAAGAGACACCTGGGTCACTCATAGAGAAACCTGGGTCACTCGCAGAGACCCCGGGGTCACTCACATAGACACCTGGGTCACTCACAGAGATACCTGGGTCACTCACAGAGATACCTGGGTCACTCGCAGAGACACCTGGAACACTCACAGAGACACCTGGGTCACTCACGGAGACACCTGGTTCACTCGCAGAGACACCAGGGTCACTCACATAGACACCTGGGACACTCACAGAGACACCTGGGACACTCAGAAAGACACCTGGGTCACTCTCAGAGACACTTGGGTCACTCACATAGACACCTGGGTCACTCACAGAGACACCTGGGTCACTCGCAGAGACACCTGGGTCACTCACATAGACACTTGGGTCACTCAAAGAGACACCTGGGTCACTTGCAGAGATACCTGGGTCACTCGCAGAGACACCTGAGTCACTCTCAGAGACACTTGGGTCACTCACATAGACACCTGGGTCACTCACAGAGACACCTGGGTCACTCGCAGAGACACCTGGGTCACTCACATAGACACCTGGGTCACTCAAAGAGACACCTGGGTCACTCACAGAGACACCTGGGTCACTCGCAGAGACACCTGGAACACTCACAGAGACACCTGGGTCACTCACAGAGACACCTGGGTCACTCACAGAGACACCTGGGTCACTCACAGAGACCCCTAGGTCACTCGCAGAGACACCTGGAACGCTCACAGAGACACCTGGGTCACTCACAGAGACCCAGTGGTCACTCGCAGAGACACCTGAATCACTCACATAGACACCTGGAACACTCGAAGAGACCCCTGGGTCACTAACAGAGATACCTGGGTCACTCACATAGGCACTTGGGTCACTCGCAGAGATCCCGGGATCACTCACAGAGACACCTGGGTCACTTATATAGACACCTGGGTCACTCACAGAGATACCTGGGTCACTTGCAGAGACCCCGGGGTCACTCACATAGACACCTGGGTCACTCACAGAGACACCTGGTTCACTCATAGAGAAACCTGGGTCACTCACAGAGACACCTGGAACACTCGCAGATACCCCTGGGTCACTCGCAGAGATACCTGGATCACTCACAGAGACACCTGGGTCACTCATAGAGAAACCCGGGTCACTCGCAGAGACCCCGGGGTCACTCACATAGACACCTGGGTCACTCAAAGAGACACCTGGGTCACTCATAGAGAAACCTGGGTCACTCGCAGAGACCCCGGGGTCACTCACATAGACACCTGGGTCACTCACAGAGATACCTGGGTCACTCTCAGAGATACCTGGGTCACTCGCAGAGACACCTGGAACACTCACAGAGACACCTGGGTCACTCACGGAGACACCTGGTTCACTCGCAGAGACACCAGGGTCACTCACATAGACACCTGGAACACTCAAAGAGAAACATGGGACACTCACATAGACACCTGGGTAACTCGGATAGACACCTGGATAACTTGCAAAGACACCTGGGTCACTCACAGAGATACCTGGGTCACACGCAGAGACCCCGGGGTTCACTCACATAGACACTTGGGTCACTCACAGAGACACCTGGGTCACTCACAGACATACCTGGGTCACTCCCAGAGACCCCGGGATCACTTACATAGACACCTTGGTCACTCACAGAGATACATGGGTCACTCACATAGACACCTGGGTCACTCACAGAGACACCTGAGTCACTCGCAGAGACACCTGGAACACTCACAGAGACACCTGGGTCACTCACGGAGACACCTGGTTCACTCGCAGAGACACCAGGGTCACTCACATAGACACCTGGAACACTCAAAGAGAAACATGGGTCACTCGCAGAGACACCTGTGTCACTCGCATAGACACCTGGAACACTCACAGAGACACCTGGGACACTCATATAGACACCTGGGTCACTCGCAGAGACACCTGGGTCACTCACAGAGACACCTGCGTCAATCACAGAGACACCTGGGTCACTCGCATAAACACCTGGGACACTCAGAGATACCTGGGACACTCACAGAGACACCTGGGACACTCACAAAGACACCTGGGTCACTCTCAGAGACACTTGGGTCACTCACATAGACACCTGGGTCACTCACAGAGACACCTGGGTCACTCGCAGAGACACCTGGGTCACTCACATAGACACTTGGGTCACTCAAAGAGACACCTGGGTCACTTGCAGAGATACCTGGGTCACTCGCAGAGACACCTGAGTCACTCTCAGAGACACTTGGGTCACTCACATAGACACCTGGGTCACTCACAGAGACACCTGGGTCACTCGCAGAGACACCTGGGTCACTCACATAGACACCTGGGTCACTCAAAGAGACACCTGGGTCACTCACAGAGACACCTGGGTCACTCGCAGAGACACCTGGAACACTCACAGAGACACCTGGGTCACTCACAGAGACACCTGGGTCACTCACAGAGACACCTGGGTCACTCACAGAGACCCCTAGGTCACTCGCAGAGATACCTGGAACGCTCACAGAGACACCTGGGTCACTCACAGAGACCCCGTGGTCACTCGCAGAGACACCTGAATCACTCACATAGACACCTGGAACACTCGAAGAGACCCCTGGGTCACTAACAGAGATACCTGGGTCACTCACATAGGCACTTGGGTCACTCGCAGAGATCCCGGGATCACTCACAGAGACACCTGGGTCACTTATATAGACACCTGGGTCACTCACAGAGATACCTGGGTCACTTGCAGAGACCCCGGGGTCACTCACATAGACACCTGGGTCACTCACAGAGACACCTGGTTCACTCATAGAGAAACCTGGGTCACTCGCAGAGACACCTGGGTCACTCACAGAGACACCTGGAACACTCGCAGATACCCCCGGGTCACTTGCAGAGACCCCGGGGTCACTCACATAGACACCTGGGTCACTCACAGAGACACCTGGGTCACTCAAAGAGACACCTGGGTCACTCATAGAGAAACCTGGGTCACTCGCAGAGACCCCGGGGTCACTCACATAGACACCTGGGTCACTCACAGAGATACCTGGTTCACTCACAGAGATACCTGGGTCACTCGCAGAGACACCTGGAACACTCACAGAGACACCTGGGTCACTCACGGAGACACCTGGTTCACTCGCAGAGACACCAGGGTCACTCACATAGACACCTGGGACACTCACAGAGACACCTGGGACACTCACAAAGACACCTGGGTCACTCTCAGAGACACTTGGGTCACTCACATAGACACCTGGGTCACTCACAGAGACACCTGGGTCACTCGCAGAGACACCTGGGTCACTCACATAGACACTTGGGTCACTCAAAGAGACACCTGGGTCACTTGCAGAGATACCTGGGTCACTCGCAGAGACACCTGAGTCACTCTCAGAGACATTTGGGTCACTCACATAGACACCTGGGTCACTCACAGAGACACCTGGGTCACTCGCAGAGACACCTGGGTCACTCACATAGACACCTGGGTCACTCAAAGAGACACCTGGGTCACTCACAGAGACACCTAGGTCACTCGCAGAGACACCTGGAACACTCACAGAGACACCTGGGTCACTCACAGAGACACCTGGGTCACTCACAGAGACACCTGGGTCACTCACAGAGACCCCTAGGTCACTCGCAGAGACACCTGGAATGCTCACAGAGACACCTGGGTCACTCACAGAGACCCAGTGGTCACTCGCAGAGACACCTGAATCACTCACATAGACACCTGGAACACTCGAAGAGACCCCTGGGTCACTAACAGAGATACCTGGGTCACTCACATAGGCACTTGGGTCACTCGCAGAGATCCCGGGATCACTCACAGAGACACCTGGGTCACTTATATAGACACCTGGGTCACTCACAGAGATACCTGGGTCACTTGCAGAGACCCCGGGGTCACTCACATAGACACCTGGGTCACTCACAGAGACACCTGGTTCACTCATAGAGAAACCTGGGTCACTCACAGAGACACCTGGAACACTCGCAGATACCCCTGGGTCACTCGCAGAGATACCTGGATCACTCACAGAGACACCTGGGTCACTCATAGAGAAACCCGGGTCACTCGCAGAGACCCCGGGGTCACTCACATAGACACCTGGGTCACTCAAAGAGACACCTGGGTCACTCATAGAGAAACCTGGGTCACTCGCAGAGACCCCGGGGTCACTCACATAGACACCTGGGTCACTCACAGAGATACCTGGGTCACTCTCAGAGATACCTGGGTCACTCGCAGAGACACCTGGAACACTCACAGAGACACCTGGGTCACTCACGGAGACACCTGGTTCACTCGCAGAGACACCAGGGTCACTCACATAGACACCTGGAACACTCACAGAGAAACCTGGGACACTCACATAGACACCTGGGTAACTCGGATAGACACCTGGATAACTCGCAAAGACACCTGGGTCACTCACAGAGATACCTGTCACAAGCAGAGACCCCGGGGTTCACTCACATAGACACTTGGGTCACTCACAGAGACACCTGGGTCACTCACAGACATACCTGGCTCACTCGCAGAGACCCCGGGGTTACTTACATAGACACCTTGGTCACTCACAGAGACACCTGGGTCACTCACAGAGACACCTGGGTCACTCACAGATACACCTGGATCACTCGCAGAGACACCTGCGTCACTCGCATAGACACCTGGAACACTCACGGAGACACCTGGGACACTCATATAGACAACTGGGTCACTCACAGAGACACCTGCTTCAATCACAGAGACACCTGGGTCACTCGCATAGACACCTGGGACCTCAGAGATACCTGGGACACTCACAGAGACACCTGGGACACTCACAAAGAAACCTGGGTCACTAGCAGAGACACCTGCTTCAATCACAGAGACACCTGGGTCACTCGCATAGACACCTGGGACCTCAGAGATACCTGGGACACTCACAGAGACACCTGGGACACTCACAAAGAAACCTGGGTCACTAGCAGAGACACCTGGGTCACTTGCAGAGATACCTGGGTCACTCGCACAGACACCTTGGTCACTCTCAGAGACACTTGGGTCACTCACATAGACACCTGGGTCACTCACATAGACACCTGGGTCACTCACAGAGATACCTGGGTCACTCACAGAGATACCTGGGTCACTCGCAGAGACACCTGGAACACTCACAGAGACACCTGGGTCACTCACGGAGACACCTGGTTCACTCGCAGAGACACCAGGGTCACTCACATAGACACCTGGAACACTCAAAGAGAAACATGGGACACTCACATAGACACCTGGGTAACTCGGATAGACACCTGGTTCACTCGCAGAGACACCAGGGTCACTCACATAGACACCTGGGACACTCACAGAGACACCTGGGACACTCACAAAGACACCTGGGTCACTCTCAGAGACACTTGGGTCACTCACATAGACACCTGGGTCACTCACAGAGACACCTGGGTCACTCGCAGAGACACCTGGGTCACTCACATAGACACTTGGGTCACTCAAAGAGACACCTGGGTCACTTGCAGAGATACCTGGGTCACTCGCAGAGACACCTGAATCACTCTCAGAGACACTTGGGTCACTCACATAGACACCTGGGTCACTCACAGAGACACCTGGGTCACTCGCAGAGACACCTGGGTCACTCACATAGACACCTGGGTCACTCAAAGAGACACCTGGGTCACTCACAGAGACACCTGGGTCACTCGCAGAGACACCTGGAACACTCACAGAGACACCTGGGTCACTCACAGAGACACCTGGGTCACTCACAGAGACACCTGGGTCACTCACAGAGACCCTTAGGTCACTCGCAGAGACACCTGGAACGCTCACAGAGACACCTGGGTCACTCACAGAGACCCCGTGGTCACTCGCAGAGACACCTGAATCACTCACATAGACACCTGGAACACTCGAAGAGACCCCTGGGTCACTAACAGAGATACCTGGGTCACTCACATAGGCACTTGGGTCACTCGCAGAGATCCCGGGATCACTCACAGAGACACCTGGGTCACTTATATAGACACCTGGGTCACTCACAGAGATACCTGGGTCACTTGCAGAGACCCCGGGGTCACTCACATAGACACCTGGGTCACTCACAGAGACACCTGGTTCACACATAGAGAAACCTGGGTCACTCGCAGAGACACCTGGGTCACTCACAGAGACACCTGGAACACTCGCAGATACCCCTGGGTCACTCGCAGAGATACCTGCGTCACTCACAGAGACCCCTGGGTCACTTGCAGAGACCCCGGGGTCACTCACATAGACACCTGGGTCACTCACAGAGACACCTGGGTCACTCATGGAGAAACCCGGGTCACTCGCAGAGACCCCGGGGTCACTCACATAGACACCTGGGTCACTCAAAGAGACACCTGGGTCACTCATAGAGAAACCTGGGTCACTCGCAGAGACCCCGGGGTCACTCACATAGACACCTGGGTCACTCACAGAGATACCTGGGTCACTCACAGAGATACCCGGGTCACTCGCAGAGACACCTGGAACACTCACAGAGACACCTGCGTCACTCACGGAGACACCTGGTTCACTCGCAGAGACACCAGGGTCACTCACATAGACACCTGGAACACTCACAGAGAAACCTGGGACACTCACATAGACACCTGGGTAACTCGGATAGACACCTGGATAACTCGCAAAGACACCTAGGTCACTCACAGAGATACCTGTCACAAGCAGAGACCCCGGGGTTCACTCACATAGACACTTGGGTCACTCACAGAGACACCTGGGTCACTCACAGACATACCTGGCTCACTCGCAGAGACCCCGGGGTTACTTACATAGACACCTTGGTCACTCACAGAGACACCTGGGTCACTCACAGAGACACCTGGGTCACTCGGAGAGACACCTGGAACACTCAGAGACACCTGCGTCACTCACAGATACACCTGGATCACTCGCAGAGACACCTGCGTCACTCGCATAGACACCTGGAACACTCACAGAGACACCTGGGACACTCGTATAGACAACTGGGTCACTCACAGAGACACCTGCTTCAATCACAGAGACACCTGGGTCACTCGCATAGACACCTGGGACCTCAGAGATACCTGGGACACTCACAGAGACACCTGGGACACTCACAAAGAAACCTGGGTCACTAGCAGAGACACCTGGTTCACTTGCAGAGATACCTGGGTCACTCGCACAGACACCTTGGTCACTCTCAGAGACACTTGGGTCACTCACATAGACACCTGGGTCACTCACATAGACACCTGGGTCACTCACAGAGATACCTGGGTCACTCACAGAGATACCTGGGTCACTCGCAGAGACACCTGGAACACTCACAGAGACACCTGGGTCACTCACGGAGACACCTGGTTCACTCGCAGAGACACCAGGGTCACTCACATAGACACCTGGAACACTCAAAGAGAAACATGGGACACTCACATAGACACCTGGGTAACTCGGATAGACACCTGGATAACTTGCAAAGACACCTGGGTCACTCACAGAGATACCTGGGTCACACTCAGAGACCCCGGGGTTCACTCACATAGACACTTGGGTCACTCACAGAGACACCTGGGTCACTCACAGACATACCTGGGTCACTCGCAGAGACCCCGGGGTCACTTACATAGACACCTTGGTCACTCACAGAGATACATGGGTCACTCACATAGACACCTGGGTCACTCACAGAGACACCTGGGTCACTCGCAGAGACACCTGGAACACTCACAGAGACACCTGGGTCACTCACAGAGACACCTGGGTCACTCGCAGAGACACCTGTGTCACTCGCATAGACACCTGGAACACTCGCAGAGACACCTGGGTCACTCACAGAGACACCTGCGTCAATCACAGAGACACCTGGGTCACTCGCATAAACACCTGGGACACTCAGAGATACCTGGGACACTCACAGAGACACCTGGGACACTCACAAAGACACCTGGGTCACTCTCAGAGACACTTGGGTCACTCACATAGACACCTGGGTCACTCACAGAGACACCTGGGTCACTCGCAGAGACACCTGGGTCACTCACATAGACACTTGGGTCACTCAAAGAGACACCTGGGTCACTCACAGAGACACCTGGGTCACTCACAGAGACACCTGAGTCACTCACAGAGACACCTGTGTCACTCACAGAGACCTCTGGGTCACTCGCAGAGACACCTGGGTCACTCATATAGACACCTGGGTCACTCACAGATATACCTGGGTCACTCACAGAGACACCTGGGACACTCACATAGACACCTGGTTCACTCGGATAGACACCTGGTTCACTCGCAGAGACCCCGGGGTCCCTCGCAGAGACACCTGGAACACTCGCAGAGACCCCTGGGTCACTCACAGAGACACCTGGGTCACTCGCAGAGACACCTGGAACACTCGCAGAGACCCCTGGGTCACTGGCAGAGACACCTGGGTCACTCACAGAGACACCTGGGTCACTTAAAGAGACACCTGGGTCACTCGCAGAGACACCTGGGTCACTCGCAGAGACACCTGGGTCACTCGCAGAGACCACGGGGTCACTCGCAGAGACACCTGGCTCACTCACAGAGACACCTGGGTCACTCGCATAGACACCTGGAACACTCACAGAGACACCTGGGACACTCACATAGACACCTGGGTCACTCGCATAGACACCTGGGTAACGCGCATAGACACCTGGGTCACTCACAGAGACACATCGGTCACTCACAGAGATACCTGCGTCACTCACAGAGACACCTGTGACACTCACAGAGATACCTGGGACACTCACAGAGACACCTGGGACACTACCAAAGACACCTGGGTCACTCGCAGAGACCCCGTGATCACTCGCAGAGACACCTGGGTCACTCGCAGAGACACCTGAGTCACTCCCAGAGATACCTGGGTCACTCGAAGAGACACCTGGATCAGTCGCAGAGACACCTGGAACACTCGTAGAGACGCCTGGGTCACTCTCAGAGACACCTGGGTCACTCGCAGAGACACCTGGGTCACTCGCATAGACACCTGGGTCACTCGCATAGACACCTGGAACACTCACAGAGACACCTGGGACACTCACATAGACACCTGGGTCACTCGCATAGACACCTGGGTAACTCGCATAGAAACCTTGGTCACTCGCAGATACACCTGGGTCACACACAGAGACACCTGCGTCACTCACAGAGACACCTGGGATACTCACAGAGATACCTGGGACACTCACAGAGACAGCTGGGACACTCACAAAGACACCTGGGTCACTCGCAGAGACCCCAAAGTCACTCGCAGAAACACCTGGGTCACTCGCAGAGACACCTGGGTCACTCGCAGAGATACCTGGGTCACTCGCATAGACACCTGGAACACTCACAGAGACACCTGGGACACTCACATAGACACCTGGGTCACTCGCATAGACACCTGGGTAACTCGCATAGAAACCTTGGTCACTCGCAGATACACCTGGGTCACACACAGAGACACCTGCGTCACTCACAGAGACACCTGGGATACTCACAGAGATACCTGGGACACTCACAGAGACAGCTGGGACACTCACAAAGACACCTGGGTCACTCGCAGAGACCCCAAAGTCACTCGCAGAAACACCTGGGTCACTCGCAGAGACACCTGGGTCACTCGCAGAGATACCTGGGTCACTCACAGAGATACCTGGGCCACTTGCAGAGATACCTGAGTCACTCGCAGAGACACCTGGGTCACTCTCAGAGACACTTGGGTCACTCACATAGACACCTGGTCACTCACAGAGACACCTGGGTCACTCGCAGAGACACCTGGGTCACTCACATAGACACCTGGGTCACTCAAAGAGACACCTGGGTCACTCATAGAGAAACCTGGGTCACTCGCAGAGACCCCGGGGTCACTCACATAGACACCTGGGTCACTCACAGAGATACCTGGGTCACTCACAGAGATACCCGGGTCACTCGCAGAGACACCTGGAACACTCACAGAGACACCTGCGTCACTCACGGAGACACCTGGTTCACTCGCAGAGACACCAGGGTCACTCACATAGACACCTGGAACACTCACAGAGAAACCTGGGACACTCACATAGACACCTGGGTAACTCGGATAGACACCTGGATAACTCGCAAAGACACCTGGGTCACTCACAGAGATACCTGTCACAAGCAGAGACCCCGGGGTTCACTCACATAGACACTTGGGTCACTCACAGAGACACCTGGGTCACTCACAGACATACCTGGCTCACTCGCAGAGACCCCGGGGTTACTTACATAGACACCTTGGTCACTCACAGAGACACCTGGGTCACTCACAGAGACACCTGGGTCACTCGGAGAGACACCTGGAACACTCAGAGACACCTGCGTCACTCACAGATACACCTGGATCACTCGCAGAGACACCTGCGTCACTCGCATAGACACCTGGAACACTCACAGAGACACCTGGGACACTCGTATAGACAACTGGGTCACTCACAGAGACACCTGCTTCAATCACAGAGACACCTGGGTCACTCGCATAGACACCTGGGACCTCAGAGATACCTGGGACACTCACAGAGACACCTGGGACACTCACAAAGAAACCTGGGTCACTAGCAGAGACACCTGGGTCACTTGCAGAGATACCTGGGTCACTCGCACAGACACCTTGGTCACTCTCAGAGACACTTGGGTCACTCACATAGACACCTGGGTCACTCACATAGACACCTGGGTCACTCACAGAGATACCTGGGTCACTCACAGAGATACCTGGGTCACTCGCAGAGACACCTGGAACACTCACAGAGACACCTGGGTCACTCACGGAGACACCTGGTTCACTCGCAGAGACACCAGGGTCACTCACATAGACACCTGGAACACTCAAAGAGAAACATGGTACACTCACATAGACACCTGGGTAACTCGGATAGACACCTGGATAACTTGCAAAGACACCTGGGTCACTCACAGAGATACCTGGGTCACACTCAGAGTCCCCGGGGTTCACTCACATAGACACTTGGGTCACTCACAGAGACACCTGAATCACTCACATAGACACCTGGAACACTCGAAGAGACCCCTGGGTCACTAACAGAGATACCTGGGTCACTCACATAGGCACTTGGGTCACTCGCAGAGATCCCGGGATCACTCACAGAGACACCTGGGTCACTTATATAGACACCTGGGTCACTCACAGAGATACCTGGGTCACTTGCAGAGACCCCGGGGTCACTCACATAGACACCTGGGTCACTCACAGAGACACCTGGTTCACTCATAGAGAAACCTGGGTCACTCGCAGAGACACCTGGGTCACTCACAGAGACACCTGGAACACTCGCAGATACCCCTGGGTCACTCGCAGAGATACCTGGGTCACTCACAGAGACCCCCGGGTCACTTGCAGAGACCCCGGAGTCACTCACATAGACACCTGGGTCACTCACATAGACACCTGGGTCACTCATGGAGAAACCCGGGTCACTCGCAGAGACCCCGGGGTCACTCACATAGACACCTGGGTCACTCAAAGAGACACCTGGGTCACTCATAGAGAAACCTGGGTCACTCGCAGAGACCCCGGGGTCACTCACATAGACACCTGGGTCACTCACAGAGATACCTGGGTCACTCACAGAGATACCCGGGTCACTCGCAGAGACACCTGGAACACTCACAGAGACACCTGGGTCACTCACGGAGACACCTGGTTCACTCGCAGAGACACCAGGGTCACTCACATAGACACCTGGAACACTCACAGAGAAACCTGGGACACTCACATAGACACCTGGGTAACTCGGATAGACACCTGGATAACTCGCAAAGACACCTGGGTCACTCACAGAGATACCTGTCACAAGCAGAGACCCCGAGGTTCACTCACATAGACACTTGGGTCACTCACAGAGACACCTGGGTCACTCACAGACATACCTGGCTCACTCGCAGAGACCCCGGGGTTACTTACATAGACACCTTGGTCACTCACAGAGACACCTGGGTCACTCACAGAGACACCTGGGTCACTCGGAGAGACACCTGGAACACTCACAGAGACACCTGCGTCACTCACAGATACACCTGGATCACTCGCAGAGACACCTGCGTCACTCGCATAGACACCTGGAACACTCACAGAGACACCTGGGACACTCATATAGACAACTGGGTCACTCACAGAGACACCTGCTTCAATCACAGAGACACCTGGGTCACTCGCATAGACACCTGGGACCTCAGAGATACCTGGGACACTCACAAAGAAACCTGGGTCACTAGCAGAGACACCTGGGTCACTTGCAGAGATACCTGGGTCACTCGCACAGACACCTTGGTCACTCTCAGAGACACTTGGGTCACTCACATAGACACCTGGGTCACTCACATAGACACCTGGGTCACTCACAGAGATACCTGGGTCACTCACAGAGATACCTGGGTCACTCGCAGAGACACCTGGAACACTCACAGAGACACCTGGGTCACTCACGGAGACACCTGGTTCACTCGCAGAGACACCAGGGTCACTCACATAGACACCTGGAACACTCAAAGAGAAACATGGGACACTCACATAGACACCTGGGTAACTCGGATAGACACCTGGATAACTTGCAAAGACACCTGGGTCACTCACAGAGATGCCTGGGTCACACTCAGAGACCCCGGGGTTCACTCACATAGACACTTGGGTCACTCACAGAGACACCTGGGTCACTCACAGACATACCTGGGTCACTCGCAGAGACCCCGGGGTCACTTACATAGACACCTTGGTCACTCACAGAGATACATGGGTCACTCACATAGACACCTGGGTCACTCACAGAGACACCTGGGTCACTCGCAGAGACACCTGGAACACCCACAGAGACACCTGGGTCACTCACAGAGACACCTGGGTCACTCGCAGAGACACCTGTGTCACTCGCATAGACACCTGGAACACTCACAGAGACACCTGGGACACTCATATAGACACCTGGGTCACTCGCAGAGACACCTGGGTCACTCACAGAGACACCTGCGTCAATCACAGAGACACCTGGGTCACTCGCATAAACACCTGGGACACTCAGAGATACCTGGGACACTCACAGAGACACCTGGGACACTCACAAAGACACCTGGGTCACTCTCAGAGACACTTGGGTCACTCACATAGACACCTGGGTCACTCACAGAGACACCTGGGTCACTCGCAGAGACACCTGGGTCACTCACATAGACACTTGGGTCACTCAAAGAGACACCTGGGTCACTCACAGAGACACCTGGGTCACTCACAGAGACACCTGAGTCACTCACAGAGACACCTGTGTCACTCACAGAGACCTCTGGGTCACTCGCAGAGACACCTGGGTCACTCATATAGACACCTGGGTCACTCACAGATATACCTGGGTCACTCACAGAGACACCTGGGACACTCACATAGACACCTGGTTCACTCGGATAGACACCTGGTTCACTCGCAGAGACCCCGGGGTCCCTCGCAGAGACACCTGGAACACTCGCAGAGACCCCTGGGTCACTCACAGAGACACCTGGGTCACTCGCAGAGACACCTGGAACACTCGCAGAGACCCCTGGGTCACTGGCAGAGACACCTGGGTCACTCACAGAGACACCTGGGTCACTTAAAGAGACACCTGGGTCACTCGCAGAGACACCTGGGTCACTCGCAGAGACACCTGGGTCACTCGCAGAGACCACGGGGTCACTCGCAGAGACACCTGGCTCACTCACAGAGACACCTGGGTCACTCGCATAGACACCTGGAACACTCACAGAGACACCTGGGACACTCACATAGACACCTGGGTCACTCGCATAGACACCTGGGTAACGCGCATAGACACCTGGGTCACTCACAGAGACACATCGGTCACTCACAGAGATACCTGCGTCACTCACAGAGACACCTGTGACACTCACAGAGATACCTGGGACACTCACAGAGACATCTGGGACACTACCAAAGACACCTGGGTCACTCGCAGAGACCCCGTGATCACTCGCAGAGACACCTGGGTCACTCGCAGAGACACCTGAGTCACTCGCAGAGATACCTGGGTCACTCGAAGAGACACCTGGATCAGTCGCAGAGACACCTGGAACACTCGTAGAGACGCCTGGGTCACTCTCAGAGACACCTGGAACACTCGCAGAGACCCCTGGGTCACTCGCAGAGACACCTGGGTCACTCGCAGAGACACCTGGGTCACTCGCATAGACACCTGGAACACTCACAGAGACACCTGGGACACTCACATAGACACCTGGGTCACTCGCATAGACACCTGGGTAACTCGCATAGAAACCTTGGTCACTCGCAGATACACCTGGGTCACACACAGAGACACCTGCGTCACTCACAGAGACACCTGGGATACTCACAGAGATACCTGGGACACTCACAGAGACAGCTGGGACACTCACAAAGACACCTGGGTCACTCGCAGAGACCCCGACGTCACTCGCAGAAACACCTGGGTCACTCGCAGAGACACCTGGGTCACTCGCAGAGATACCTGGGTCACTCACAGAGATACCTGGGCCACTTGCAGAGATACCTGAGTCACTCGCAGAGACACCTGGGTCACTCTCAGAGACACTTGGGTCACTCACATAGACACCTGGTCACTCACAGAGACACCTGGGTCACTCGCAGAGACACCTGGGTCACTCACAGAGACAAATGGGTCACTCACAGAGACACCTGGGTCACTCACAGAGACCCCTGGGTCACTCGCAGAGACACCTGGAACGCTCACAGAGACACCTGGAACACTCGAAGAGACCCTGGGTCACTAACAGAGACCCCGGGGTCACTCGCAGAGACACCTGAATCACTCACATAGACACCTGGAACACTCGAAGAGACCCTGGGTCACTAACAGAGATACCTGGGTCACTCACATAGGCACTTGGGTCACTCGCAGAGACCCCGGGGTCACTCAAAGAGACACCTGGGTCACTCATATAGACACCTGGGTCACTCACGGAGATACCTGGGTCACTTGCAGGGACCCCGGGGTCACTCACATAGACACCTGGGTCACTCACAGAGACACCTGGGTCACTCACAGAGATACCTGGCTCACTCGCAGAGACCCCGGGGTCACTCACATAGACACCTGGGTCACTCACAGAGATACCTGGGTCACTCACAGAGATACATGGGTCACTCGCAGAGACACCTGGAACACTCACAGAGACACCTGGGTCACTCACGGAGACACCTGGTTCACTCGCAGAGACACCAGGGTCACTCACATAGACACCTGGAACACTCACAGAGAAACCTGGGACACTCACATAGACACCTGTGTAACTCGGATAGACACCTGGATAACTCGCATAGACACCTGGGTCACTCACAGAGATACCTGGGTCACACGCAGAGACCCCGGGGTTCACTCACATAGACACCTGGGTCACTCACAGAGACACCTGGGTCACTCACAGACATACCTGAGTCACTGGCAGAGACCCCGGGGTCACATACATAGACACCTGGGTCACTCACAGAGATACCTGGGTCACTCACAGAGACACCTGGGTCACTCACAGAGACACATGGGTCACTCGCAGAGACACCTGCGTCACTCGCATAGACACCTGGAACAATCACATAGACACCTGGGTCACTCGCAGAGACCCCGGGGTTACTCGCAGAGACACCTGGGTCACTCGCAGAGACACCTGGAACACTCACAGAGATACCTGGTTCACTCGCAGAGACACCTGGGTCACTCGGAGAGACACCTGGGTCACTCTCAGAGAAACCTGGAACACTCGCAGAGACACCTGGGTCACTCACAGATACACATGGGTCACTCACAGAGACCCCTGGTTCACTCGCAGATACACCTGGGTCACTCACATAGACACCTGTAACACTCACAGAGACATCTGGGACACTCACATAGACACCTGGGTCACTCGCAGAGACACATGGGTCACTCAAAGAGACACCTGCATCACTCACAGAGACACCTGGGACACTCACAGAGACACCTGCCACACTCACAGAGACACCTGGGACACTCACAGAGACACCTGGGTCACTCGCAGAGACACCTGGGTCACTCGCAGAGACACCTGGGTCACTCGCAGAGACACATGGGTCACTCGCAGTGACACCTGGGACACTCACAGAGACACCTGGGACACTCCAGGAGACACCTGCGTCATTCAACGAGACACCTAGGTCACTCGCAGAGACACCTGGGACACTCACAGAGATACATGGGACACTCAGTGACACCTGGGACACTCACATAGACACCTGGGTCACTCGCAGAGACCCCGGGGTCACTCGCAGAGAAACCTGGGTCACTCGCAGAGACACCTGGGACACTCACAGAGATACCTGGGACACTCAGAGACATCTGGGTCACTCACATAGACACCTGGGACACTCAAAGAGACACCTGAGTCACTCACAGAGACACCTGGGTCACTCGCAGAGCCACCTGGAACACTCGCAGACCCAACTGGGTCACTCCCAGAGACACCTGGAACACTCACATAGACACCTGGGTCACTCGCAGAGATCCCGGGGTCACTCGCAGAGACACCTGGGTCACTCGCAGAGACACCTGGAACACTCGCAGAGACCGCTGGGTCACTCTCAGAGACACCTGGAACACTCGCAGAGACCCCTGGTTCACTCGCAGATACACCTGGGTCACTGGCAGAGACACCTGGGTCACTCGCATAGACACGTGGAACACTCACAGAGACACCAGGGACACTCACATAGACACCTGGGTCACTCGCATAGACACCTGGGTAACGCACATAGACACCTGGGTCACTCGCAGAGACATCTGGGTCACTCACAGAGACACCTGCGTCACTCACAGAGACATCTGGGACACCCACAGAGATACCTGGGACACTCACAGAGACACCTGGGACACTCACAAATACACCTGGGTCACTCGCAGAGACCCCGGGGTCACTCGCAGAGACACCTGGGTCACTCGCAGAGACACCTGGGTCACTCGCAGCGATACCTGGGTCACTCTCAGAGACACCGGGAACACTCGCAGAGACCCCTGGGTCACTCGCAGAGACACCTGGGTCACTCGCATAGACACCTGGAACACTCACAGAGACACCTGGGACACTCACATAGACACCTGGGTCACTCATATAGACACCTGGGGTCACTCACAGAGATACCTGGGTCACTCACAGAGACACCTGAGTCACTCACAGAGACACCTGGGTCACTCGCAGAGACACCTGGAACACTCGCAGACACACCTGGGTCACTCACAGAGACACCTGGAACACTCACATAGACACCTGGGTCACTCGCAGAGACCCCGGGGTCACTCGCAGAGACACCTGGGTCACTCGCAGAGACACCTGGAACACTCGCAGAGACCGCTGGGTCACTCTCAGAGACACCTGGAACACTCGCAGAGACCCATGGTTCACTCGCAGATACACCTGGGTCACTCGCAGAGACACCTGGGTCACTCACAGAGACACCTGGGTCACTCGCAGAGACCCCGGGGTCACTGGCATAGACACCTGGGTCACTCACAGAGACACCTGGGTCACTCACAGAGATAACTGGGTCACGCGCAGAGACCCAGGGGTCACTCACAGAGACACATGGGTCACTCACAGAGACACCTGGGTCACTCGCAGAGACACGTGGAACACTCACAGAGACACCTGGGTCACTCACAGGGACACCTTGGTCACTCGCAGAGACACCTGGGTCACTCGCAAAGACACCTGGAACACTCACAGAGACACCTGGGACACTCACATAGACACCTGGGTCACTCGCATAGACACCTGGGTAACTCGTATAGAGAACTGGGTCACTCGCAGAGACACCTGGGTCACTCCAGGAGACACCTGCGTCATTCAAAGAGACACCTGGGTCACTCGCAGAGACACCTGGGACACTCACAGAGATACCTGGGACACTCACAGAGACACCTGGGACACTCACATAGACACCTGGGTCACTCGCCGAGACCCCGGGGTCACTCGCAGAGAAACCTGGGTCACTCGCAGAGATACCAGGGTCACTCACAGAGATACCAGGGTCACTCGCAGAGACACCTGGGTCACTCTCAGAGACACTTGGGTCACTCACATAGACATCGGAGTCACGGACATAGACACCTGGGTCACTCACAGAGACACCTGAGTCACTCACAGAGACACCTGGGTCACTCGCAGAGACCCCGGGGTCACTCGCAGAGACACCTGGAACACTCACAGAGATACCTGGTTCACTCGCAGAGACACCTGGGTCACTCGGAGAGACACCTGGGTCACTCTCAGAGAAACCTGGAACACTCGCAGAGACACCAGGGTCACTCACAGATGCACATGGGTCACTCACAGAGACCCCTGGTTCACTCGCAGATACACCTAGGTCAATCACATAGACACCTGGAACACTCACAGAGACATCTGGGACACTCACATAGACACCTGGGTCACTCGCAGAGAAACATGGGTCACTCACAGAGACACCTGCATCACTCACAGAGACACCTGGGACACTCACAGAGATACCTGGCACACAGAGACACCTGGGACACTCACAAATACACCTGTGTCACTCGCAGAGACCCTGGGGTCACTCGCAGAGACACCTGGGTCACTCGCAGAGACACCTTGGACACTCACAGAGACACCTGGGACACTCCAGGAGACACCTGCGTCATTCAAAGAGACACCTGGGTCACTCTCAGAGACACCTGGGACACTCACAGAGATACCTGGGACACTCAGAGACATCTGGGTCACTCACACAGACACCTGGGACACTCAAAGAGACACCTGAGTCACTCACAGAGACAGGTGGGTCACTCGCAGAGACACCTGGAACACTCGCAGACACAACTGGGTCACTCCCAGAGACACCTGGAACACTCACATAGACACCTGGGTCACTCGCAGAGATCCCGGGGTCACTCGCAGAAACACCTGGGTCACTCGCAGAGACACCTGGAACACTCGCAGAGACACCTGGGTCACTCTCAGAGAAACCTGGAACACTCGCAGAGACACCTGGTTCACTCGCAGATACACCTGGGTCACTCGCAGAGACACCTGGGTCACTCGCATAGACACGTGGAACACTCACAGAGACACCTGGGACACTCACATAGACACCTGGGTCACTCGCATAGACACCTGGGTAACGCACATAGACACCTGGGTCACTAGCAGAGACACCTGGGTCACTCACAGAGACACCTGCGTCACTCACAGAGACACCTGGGACACTCACAGAGATACCTGGGACACTCACAGAGACACCTGGGACACTCACAAATACACCTGGGTCACTCGCAGAGACCCCGGGGTCACTCGCAGAGACACCTGGGTCACTCGCAGAGACACCTGGGTCACTCGCAGCGATACCTGGGTCACTCGCAGAGACACCTGGGTCACTCACATAGACACCTGGAACACTCGCAGAGACCCCTGGGTCACATTCAGAGACACCGGGAACACTCACAGAGACACCTGGGACACTCACATAGACACCTGGGTCACTCGCATAGACTCCTGGGTAACTCGCATAGACACGTGGGTCACTCACAGAGACACCTGCGTCACTCACAGAGACACCTGGGTCACTCGCAGAGACACCTGGAACACTCACAGAGACACCTGGGTCACTCACAGAGACACCTGGGTCACTCGCAGAGACACCTGTGTCACTCGCATAGACACCTGGAACACTCACAGAGACACCTGGGACACTCATATAGACACCTGGGTCACTCGCAGAGACACCTGGGTCACTCACAGAGACACCTGCGTCAATCACAGAGACACCTGGGTCACTCGCATAAACACCTGGGACACTCAGAGATACCTGGGACACTCACAGAGACACCTGGGACACTCACAAAGACACCTGGGTCACTCTCAGAGACACTTGGGTCACTCACATAGACACCTGGGTCACTCACAGAGACACCTGGGTCACTCGCAGAGACACCTGGGTCACTCACATAGACACTTGGGTCACTCAAAGAGACACCTGGTTCACTCGGATAGACACCTGGTTCACTCGCAGAGACCCCGGGGTCCCTCGCAGAGACACCTGGAACACTCGCAGAGACCCCTGGGTCACTCACAGAGACACCTGGGTCACTCGCAGAGACACCTGGAACACTCGCAGAGACCCCTGGGTCACTGGCAGAGACACCTGGGTCACTCACAGAGACACCTGGTTCACTTAAAGAGACACCTGGGTCACTCGCAGAGACACCTGGGTCACTCGCAGAGACACCTGGGTCACTCGCAGAGACCACGGGGTCACTCGCAGAGACACCTGGCTCACTCACAGAGACACCTGGGTCACTCGCATAGACACCTGGAACACTCACAGAGACACCTGGGACACTCACATAGACACCTGGGTCACTCGCATAGACACCTGGGTAACGCGCATAGACACCTGGGTCACTCACAGAGACACATGGGTCACTCACAGAGATACCTGCGTCACTCACAGAGACACCTGTGACACTCACAGAGATACCTGGGACACTCACAGAGACACCTGGGACACTACCAAAGACACCTGGGTCACTCGCAGAGACCCCGTGATCACTCGCAGAGACACCTGGGTCACTCGCAGAGACACCTGGGTCACTCGCAGAGATACCTGGGTCACTCTAAGAGACACCTGGATCAGTCGCAGAGACACCTGGAACACTCGCAGAGACGCCTGGGTCACTCTCAGAGACACCTGGAACACTCGCAGAGACCCCTGGGTCACTCGCAGAGACACCTGGGTCACTCGCAGAGACACCTGGGTCACTCGCATAGACACCTGGAACACTCACAGAGACATCTGGGACACTCACATAGACACCTGGGTCACTCGCATAGACACCTGGGTAACTCGCATAGAAACCTTGGTCACTCGCAGATACACCTGGGTCACACACAGAGACACCTGCGTCACTCACAGAGACACCTGGGATACTCACAGAGATACCTGGGACACTCACAGAGACAGCTGGGACACTCACAAAGACACCTGGGTCACTCGCAGAGACCCCGAGGTCACTCGCAGAAACACCTGGGTCACTCGCAGAGACACCTGGGTCACTCGCAGAGATACCTGGGTCACTCACAGAGATACCTGGGCCACTTGCAGAGATACCTGAGTCACTCGCAGAGACACCTGGGTCACTCGCAGAGACACCTGGGTCACTCGCATAGACACCTGGAACACTCACAGAGACACCTGGGACACTCACATAGACACCTGGGTCACTAGCATAGACACCTGGGTAACTCGCATAGAAACCTTGGTCACTCGCAGATACACCTGGGTCACACACAGAGACACCTGCGTCACTCACAGAGACACCTGGGATACTCACAGAGATACCTGGGACACTCACAGAGACAGCTGGGACACTCACAAAGACACCTGGGTCACTCGCAGAGACCCCGAGGTCACTCGCAGAAACACCTGGGTCACTCGCAGAGACACCTGGGTCACTCGCAGAGATACCTGGGTCACTCACAGAGATACCTGGGCCACTTGCAGAGATACCTGAGTCACTCGCAGAGACACCTGGGTCACTCTCAGAGACACTTGGGTCACTCACATAGACACCTGGGTCACTCGCAGAGACACCTGGGTCACTCACATAGACACCTGGGTCACTCAAAGAGACACCTGGGTCACTCACAGAGACACATGGTTCACTCGCAGAGACACCTGGAACACTCACAGAGACACCTGGGTCACTCACAGAGACACCTGGGTCACTCACAGAGACACCTGGGTCACTCACAGAGACCCCTGGGTCACTCGCAGAGACACCTGGAACGCTCACAGAGACACCTGGAACACTCGAAGAGACCCTGGGTCACTAACAGAGACCCCGGGGTCACTCGCAGAGACACCTGAATCACTCACATAGACACCTGGAACACTCGAAGAGACCCTGGGTCACTAACAGAGATACCTGGGTCACTCACATAGGCACTTGGGTCACTCGCAGAGACCCCGGGGTCACTCAAAGAGACACCTGGATCACTCATATAGACACCTGGGTCACTCACGGAGATACCTGGGTCATTTGCAGGGACCCCGGGGTCACTCACATAGACACCTGGGTCACTCACAGAGACACCTGGGTCACTCACAGAGATACCTGGCTCACTCGCAGAGACGCCGGGGTCACTCACATAGACACCTGGGTCACTCACAGAGATACCTGGGTCACTCACAGAGATACATGGGTCACTCGCAGAGACACCTGGAACACTCACAGAGACACCTGGGTCACTCACGGAGACACCTGGTTCACTCGCAGAGACACCAGGGTCACTCACATAGACACCTGGAACACTCACAGAGAAACCTGGGACACTCACATAGACACCTGTGTAACTCGGATAGACACCTGGATAACTCGCATAGACACCTGGGTCACTCACAGAGATACCTGGGTCACACGCAGAGACCCCGGGGTTCACTCACATAGACACCTGGGTCACTCACAGAGACACCTGGGTCACTCACAGACATACCTGGGTCACTGGCAGAGACCCCGGGGTCACATACATAGACACCTGGGTCACTCACAGAGATACCTGGGTCACTCACAGAGACACCTGGGTCACTCACAGAGACACATGGGTCACTCGCAGAGACACCTGCGTCACTCGCATAGACACCTGGAACAATCACATAGACACCTGGGTCACTCGCAGAGACCCCGGGGTTACTCGCAGAGACACCTGGGTCACTCGCAGAGACACCTGGAACACTCACAGAGATACCTGGTTCACTCGCAGAGACACCTGGGTCACTCGGAGAGACACCTGGGTCACTCTCAGAGAAACCTGGAACACTCGCAGAGACACCTGGGTCACTCACAGATACACATGGGTCACTCACAGAGACCCCTGGTTCACTCGCAGATACACCTGGGTCACTCACATAGACACCTGTAACACTCACAGAGACATCTGGGACACTCACATAGACACCTGGGTCACTCGCAGAGACACATGGGTCACTCACAAAGACACCTGCATCACTCACAGAGACACCTGGGACACTCACAGAGACACCTGCCACACTCACAGAGACACCTGGGACACTCACAGAGACACCTGGCTCACTCGCAGAGACACCTGGGTCACTCGCAGAGACACCTGGGTCACTCGCAGAGACACATGGGTCACTCGCAGTGACACCTGGGACACTCACAGAGACACCTGGGACACTCCAGGAGACACCTGCGTCATTCAACGAGACACCTGGGTCACTCGCAGAGACACCTGGGACACTCACAGAGATACATGGGACACTCAGTGATACCTGGGACACTCACATAGACACCTGGGTCACTCGCAGAGACCCCGGGGTCACTCGCAGAGAAACCTGGGTCACTCGCAGAGACACCTGGGACACTCACAGAGATACCTGGGACACTCAGAGACATCTGGGTCACTCACATAGACACCTGGGACACTCAAAGAGACACCTGAGTCACTCACAGAGACACCTGGGTCACTCGCAGAGACACCTGGAACACTCGCAGACCCAACTGGGTCACTCCCAGAGACACCTGGAACACTCACATAGACACCTGGGTCACTCGCAGAGATCCCGGGGTCACTCGCAGAGACACCTGGGTCACTCGCAGAGACACCTGGAACACTCGCAGAGACCGCTGGGTCACTCTCAGAGACACCTGGAACACTCGCAGAGACCCCTGGTTCACTCGCAGATACACCTGGGTCACTGGCAGAGACACCTGGGTCACTCGCATAGACACGTGGAACACTCACAGAGACACCAGGGACACTCACATAGACACCTGGGTCACTCGCATAGACACCTGGGTAACGCACATAGACACCTGGGTCACTCGCAGAGACATCTGGGTCACTCACAGAGACACCTGCGTCACTCACAGAGACACCTGGGACACCCACAGAGATACCTGGGACACTCACATAGACACCTGGGACACTCACAAATACACCTGGGTCACTCGCAGAGACCCCGGGGTCACTCGCAGAGACACCTGGGTCACTCGCAGAGACACCTGGGTCACTCGCAGCGATACCTGGGTCACTCTCAGAGACACCGGGAACACTCGCAGAGACCCCTGGGTCACTCGCAGAGACACCTGGGTCACTCGCATAGACACCTGGAACACTCACAGAGACACCTGGGACACTCACATAGACACCTGGGTCACTCGCATAGACACCTGGGTAACTCGCATAGAAACCTTGGTCACTCGCAGATACACCTGGGTCACACACAGAGACACCTGCGTCACTCACAGAGACACCTGGGATACTCACAGAGATACCTGGGACACTCACAGAGACAGCTGGGACACTCACAAAGACACCTGGGTCACTCGCAGAGACCCCGAGGTCACTCGCAGAAACACCTGGGTCACTCGCAGAGACACCTGGGTCACTCGCAGAGATACCTGGGTCACTCACAGAGATACCTGGGCCACTTGCAGAGATACCTGAGTCACTCGCAGAGACACCTGGGTCACTCGCATAGACACCTGGAACACTCACAGAGACACCTGGGACACTCACATAGACACCTGGGTCACTCGCATAGACACCTGGGTAACTCGCATAGAAACCTTGGTCACTCGCAGATACACCTGGGTCACACACAGAGACACCTGCGTCACTCACAGAGACACCTGGGATACTCACAGAGATACCTGGGACACTCACAGAGACAGCTGGGACACTCACAAAGACACCTGGGTCACTCGCAGAGACCCCGAGGTCACTCGCAGAAACACCTGGGTCACTCGCAGAGACACCTGGGTCACTCGCAGAGATACCTGGGTCACTCACAGAGATACCTGGGCCACTTGCAGAGATACCTGAGTCACTCGCAGAGACACCTGGGTCACTCTCAGAGACACTTGGGTCACTCACATAGACACCTGGGTCACTCGCAGAGACACCTGGGTCACTCACATAGACACCTGGGTCACTCAAAGAGACACCTGGGTCACTCACAGAGACACATGGTTCACTCGCAGAGACACCTGGAACACTCACAGAGACACCTGGGTCACTCACAGAGACACCTGGGTCACTCACAGAGACACCTGGGTCACTCACAGAGACCCCTGGGTCACTCGCAGAGACACCTGGAACGCTCACAGAGACACCTGGAACACTCGAAGAGACCCTGGGTCACTAACAGAGACCCCGGGGTCACTCGCAGAGACACCTGAATCACTCACATAGACACCTGGAACACTCGAAGAGACCCTGGGTCACTAACAGAGATACCTGGGTCACTCACATAGGCACTTGGGTCACTCGCAGTGACCCCGGGGTCACTCAAAGAGACACCTGGGTCACTCATATAGACACCTGGGTCACTCACGGAGATACCTGGGTCACTTGCAGGGACCCCGGGGTCACTCACATAGACACCTGGGTCACTCACAGAGACACCTGGGTCACTCACAGAGATACCTGGCTCACTCGCAGAGACGCCGGGGTCACTCACATAGACACCTGGGTCACTCACAGAGATACCTGGGTCACTCACAGAGATACATGGGTCACTCGCAGAGACACCTGGAACACTCACAGAGACACCTGGGTCACTCACGGAGACACCTGGTTCACTCGCAGAGACACCAGGGTCACTCACATAGACACCTGGAACACTCACAGAGAAACCTGGGACACTCACATAGACACCTGTGTAACTCGGATAGACACCTGGATAACTCGCATAGACACCTGGGTCACTCACAGAGATACCTGGGTCACACGCAGAGACCCCGGGGTTCACTCACATAGACACCTGGGTCACTCACAGAGACACCTGGGTCACTCACAGACATACCTGGGTCACTGGCAGAGACCCCTGGGTCACATACATAGACACCTGGGTCACTCACAGAGATACCTGGGTCACTCACAGAGACACCTGGGTCACTCACAGAGACACATGGGTCACTCGCAGAGACACCTGCGTCACTCGCATAGACACCTGGAACAATCACATAGACACCTGGGTCACTCGCAGAGACCCCGGGGTTACTCGCAGAGACACCTGGGTCACTCGCAGAGACACCTGGAACACTCACAGAGATACCTGGTTCACTCGCAGAGACACCTGGGTCACTCGGAGAGACACCTGGGTCACTCTCAGAGAAACCTGGAACACTCGCAGAGACACCTGGGTCACTCACAGATACACATGGGTCACTCACAGAGACCCCTGGTTCACTCGCAGATACACCTGGGTCACTCACATAGACACCTGTAACACTCACAGAGACATCTGGGACACTCACATAGACACCTGGGTCACTCGCAGAGACACATGGGTCACTCACAGAGACACCTGCATCACTCACAGAGACACCTGGGACACTCACAGAGACACCTGCCACACTCACAGAGACACCTGGGACACTCACAGAGACACCTGGCTCACTCGCAGAGACACCTGGGTCACTCGCAGAGACACCTGGGTCACTCGCAGAGACACATGGGTCACTCGCAGTGACACCTGGGACACTCACAGAGACACCTGGGACACTCCAGGAGACACCTGCGTCATTCAACGAGACACCTGGGTCACTCGCAGAGACACCTGGGACACTCACAGAGATACATGGGACACTCAGTGACACCTGGGACACTCACATAGACACCTGGGTCACTCGCAGAGACCCCGGGGTAACTCGCAGAGAAACCTGGGTCACTCGCAGAGACACCTGGGACACTCACAGAGATACCTGGGACACTCAGAGACATCTGGGTCACTCACATAGACACCTGGGTCACTCGCATAGACACCTGGGTAACTCGCATAGAAACCTTGGTCACTCGCAGATACACCTGGGTCACACACAGAGACACCTGCGTCACTCACAGAGACACCTGGGATACTCACAGAGATACCTGGGACACTCACAGAGACAGCTGGGACACTCACAAAGACACCTGGGTCACTCGCAGAGACCCCGAGGTCACTCGCAGAAACACCTGGGTCACTCGCAGAGACACCTGGGTCACTCGCAGAGATACCTGGGTCACTCACAGAGATACCTGGGCCACTTGCAGAGATACCTGAGTCACTCGCAGAGACACCTGGGTCACTCTCAGAGACACTTGGGTCACTCACATAGACACCTGGGTCACTCGCAGAGACACCTGGGTCACTCACATAGACACCTGGGTCACTCAAAGAGACACCTGGGTCACTCACAGAGACACATGGTTCACTCGCAGAGACACCTGGAACACTCACAGAGACACCTGGGTCACTCACAGAGACACCTGGGTCACTCACAGAGACACCTGGGTCACTCACAGAGACCCCTGGGTCACTCGCAGAGACACCTGGAACGCTCACAGAGACACCTGGAACACTCGAAGAGACCCTGGGTCACTAACAGAGACCCCGGGGTCACTCGCAGAGACACCTGAATCACTCACATAGACACCTGGAACACTCGAAGAGACCCTGGGTCACTAACAGAGATACCTGGGTCACTCACATAGGCACTTGGGTCACTCGCAGAGACCCCGGGGTCACTCAAAGAGACACCTGGGTCACTCATATAGACACCTGGGTCACTCACGGAGATACCTGGGTCACTTGCAGGGACCCCGGGGTCACTCACATAGACACCTGGGTCACTCACAGAGACACCTGGGTCACTCACAGAGATACCTGGCTCACTCGCAGAGACGCCGGGGTCACTCACATAGACACCTGGGTCACTCACAGAGATACCTGGGTCACTCACAGAGATACATGGGTCACTCGCAGAGACACCTGGAACACTCACAGAGACACCTGGGTCACTCACGGAGACACCTGGTTCACTCGCAGAGACACCAGGGTCACTCACATAGACACCTGGAACACTCACAGAGAAACCTGGGACACTCACATAGACACCTGTGTAACTCGGATAGACACCTGGATAACTCGCATAGACACCTGGGTCACTCACAGAGATACCTGGGTCACACGCAGAGACCCCGGGGTTCACTCACATAGACACCTGGGTCACTCACAGAGACACCTGGGTCACTCACAGACATACCTGGGTCACTGGCAGAGACCCCGGGGTCACATACATAGACACCTGGGTCACTCACAGAGATACCTGGGTCACTCACAGAGACACCTGGGTCACTCACAGAGACACATGGGTCACTCGCAGAGACACCTGCGTCACTCGCATAGACACCTGGAACAATCACATAGACACCTGGGTCACTCGCAGAGACCCCGGGGTTACTCGCAGAGACACCTGGGTCACTCGCAGAGACACCTGGAACACTCACAGAGATACCTGGTTCACTCGCAGAGACACCTGGGTCACTCGGAGAGACACCTGGGTCACTCTCAGAGAAACCTGGAACACTCGCAGAGACACCTGGGTCACTCACAGATACACATGGGTCACTCACAGAGACCCCTGGTTCACTCGCAGATACACCTGGGTCACTCACATAGACACCTGTAACACTCACAGAGACATCTGGGACACTCACATAGACACCTGGGTCACTCGCAGAGACACATGGGTCACTCACAGAGACACCTGCATCACTCACAGAGACACCTGGGACACTCACAGAGACACCTGCCACACTCACAGAGACACCTGGGACACTCACAGAGACACCTGGCTCACTCGCAGAGACACCTGGGTCACTCGCAGAGACACCTGGGTCACTCGCAGAGACACATGGGTCACTCGCAGTGACACCTGGGACACTCACAGAGACACCTGGGACACTCCAGGAGACACCTGCGTCATTCAACGAGACACCTGGGTCACTCGCAGAGACACCTGGGACACTCACAGAGATACATGGGACACTCAGTGACACCTGGGACACTCACATAGACACCTGGGTCACTCGCAGAGACCCCGGGGTCACTCGCAGAGAAACCTGGGTCACTCGCAGAGACACCTGGGACACTCACAGAGATACCTGGGACACTCAGAGACATCTGGGTCACTCACATAGACACCTGGGACACTCAAAGAGACACCTGAGTCACTCACAGAGACACCTGGGTCACTCGCAGAGACACCTGGAACACTCGCAGACCCAACTGGGTCACTCCCAGAGACACCTGGAACACTCACATAGACACCTGGGTCACTCGCAGAGATCCCGGGGTCACTCGCAGAGACACCTGGGTCACTCGCAGAGACACCTGGAACACTCGCAGAGACCGCTGGGTCACTCTCAGAGACACCTGGAACACTCGCAGAGACCCCTGGTTCACTCGCAGATACACCTGGGTCACTGGCAGAGACACCTGGGTCACTCGCATAGACACGTGGAACACTCACAGAGACACCAGGGACACTCACATAGACACCTGGGTCACTCGCATAGACACCTGGGTAACGCACATAGACACCTGGGTCACTCGCAGAGACATCTGGGTCACTCACAGAGACACCTGCGTCACTCACAGAGACACCTGGGACACCCACAGAGATACCTGGGACACTCACATAGACACCTGGGACACTCACAAATACACCTGGGTCACTCGCAGAGACCCCGGGGTCACTCGCAGAGACACCTGGGTCACTCGCAGAGACACCTGGGTCACTCGCAGCGATACCTGGGTCACTCTCAGAGACACCAGGAACACTCGCAGAGACCCCTGGGTCACTCGCAGAGACACCTGGGTCACTCGCATAGACACCTGGAACACTCACAGAGACACCTGGGACACTCACATAGACACCTGGGTCACTCATATAGACACCTGGGGTCACTCACAGAGATACCTGGGTCACTCACAGAGACACCTGAGTCACTCACAGCGACACCTGGGTCACTCGCAGAGACACCTGGAACACTCGCAGACACACCTGGGTCACTCACAGAGACACCTGGAACACTCACATAGACACCTGGGTCACTCGCAGGGACCCCGGGGTCACTCGCAGAGACACCTGGGTCACTCGCAGAGACACCTGGAACACTCGCAGAGACCGCTGGGTCACTCTCAGAGACACCTGGAACACTCGCAGAGACCCATGGTTCACTCGCAAATACACCTGGGTCACTCGCAGAGACACCTGGGTCACTCACAGAGACACCTGGGTCACTCGCAGAGACCCCGGGGTCACTGGCATAGACACCTGGGTCACTCACAGAGACACCTGGGTCACTCACAGAGATAACTGGGTCACGCGCAGAGACCCAGGGGTCACTCACAGAGACACATGGGTCACTCACAGAGACACCTGGGTCACTCGCAGAGACACGTGGAACACTCACAGAGACACCTGGGTCACTCACAGGGACACCTTGGTCACTCGCAGACACCTGGGTCACTCGCAAAGACACCTGGAACACTCACAGAGACACCTGGGACACTCACATAGACACCTGGGTCACTCGCATAGACACCTGGGTAACTCGTATAGAACTGGGTCACTCGCAGAGACACCTGGGTCACTCCAGGAGACACCTGCGTCATTCACAGAGACACCTGGGTCACTCGCAGAGACACCTGGGACACTCACAGAGATACCTGGGACACTCACAGAGACACCTGGGACACTCACATAGACACCTGGGTCACTCGCCGAGACCCCGGGGTCACTCGCAGAGAAACCTGGGTCACTCGCAGAGATACCAGGGTCACTCACAGAGATACCAGGGTCACTCGCAGAGACACCTGGGTCACTCTCAGAGACACTTGGGTCACTCACATAGACATCGGAGTCACGGACATAGACACCTGGGTCACTCACAGAGACACCTGGGTGACTCGCAGAGACCCCGGGGTCACTCGCAGAGACACCTGGAACACTCACAGAGATACCTGGTTCACTCGCAGAGACACCTGGGTCACTCGGAGAGACACCTGGGTCACTCTCAGAGAAACCTGGAACACTCGCAGAGACACCAGGGTCACTCACAGGTACACATGGGTCACTCACAGAGACCCCTGGTTCACTCGCAGATACACCTGGGTCAATCACATAGACACCTGGAACACTCACAGAGACATCTGGGACACTCAGATAGACACCTGGGTCACTCGCAGAGAAACATGGGTCACTCACAGAGACACCTGAATCACTCACAGAGACACCTGGGACACTCACAGAGATACCTGGCACACAGAGACACCTGGGACACTCACAAATACACCTGTGTCACTCGCAGAGACCCTGGGGTCACTCGCAGAGACACCTGGGTCACTCGCAGAGACACCTTGGACACTCACAGAGACACCTGGGACACTCCAGGAGACACCTGCGTCATTCAAAGAGACACCTGGGTCACTCGCAGAGACACCTGGGACACTCACAGAGATACCTGGGACACTCAGAGACATCTGGGTCACTCACACAGACACCTGGGACACTCAAAGAGACACCTGAGTCACTCACAGAGACAGGTGGGTCACTCGCAGAGACACCTGGAACACTCGCAGACACAACTGGGTCACTCCCAGAGACACCTGGAACACTCACATAGACACCTGGGTCACTCGCAGAGATCCCGGGGTCACTCGCAGAAACACCTGGGTCACTCGCAGAGACACCTGGAACACTCGCAGAGACACCTGGGTCACTCTCAGAGAAACCTGGAACACTCGCAGAGACACCTGGTTCACTCGCAGATACACCTGGGTCACTCGCAGAGACACCTGGGTCACTCGCATAGACACGTGGAACACTCACAGAGACACCTGGGACACTCACATAGACACCTGGGTCACTCGCATAGACACCTGGGTAACGCACATAGACACCTGGGTCACTCGCAGAGACACCTGGGTCACTCACAGAGACACCTGCGTCACTCACAGAGACACCTGGGACACTCACAGAGATACCTGGGACACTCACAGAGACACCTGGGACACTCACAAATACACCTGGGTCACTCGCAGAGACCCCGGGGTCACTCGCAGAGACACCTGGGTCACTCGCAGAGACACCTGGGTCACTCGCAGCGATACCTGGGTCACTCGCAGAGACACCTGGGTCACTCACATAGACACCTGGAACACTCGCAGAGACCCCTGGGTCACATTCAGAGACACCGGGAACACTCGCAGAGACCCCTGGGTCACTCGCAGGGACACCTGGGTCACTCGCATAGACACCTGGAACACTCACAGAGACACCTGGGACACTCACATAGACACCTGGGTCACTCGCATAGACTCCTGGGTAACTCGCATAGACACGTGGGTCACTCACAGAGACACCTGCGTCACTCACAGAGACACCTGGGTCACTCGCAGAGACAACTGGAACACTCACAGAGATACCTGGATCACTCGCAGAGACACCTGGAACACTCGCAAAGACCCCTGGGTAACTCGCAGAGACATCTTGGGTCACTCGCAGAGACACCTGGGTCACTCGCATAGACACCTGTAACACTCACAGAGACACCTGGGTCACTCGCATAGACACCTGGGTAACTCGCATAGACACCTGGGACACTCACAAAGACAGCTGGGTCACTAGCAGAGACCCCGGGGTCACTCGCAGAGACACCTGGGTCACTCGCAGAGACACCTGGGTCACTCGCAGAGATACCTGGGTCACTCACAGAGATACCTGGGTCACTTGCAGAGATACCTGGCTCACTCGCAGAGACACCTGGGTCACTCACATAGACACCTGGTTCACTCACAGAGACACCTGGGTCACTCACATAGACACCTGGGTCACTCAAAGAGACACCTGGGTCACTCACAGAGACACCTGGTTCAATCGCAGAGACACCTGGAACACTCACAGAGATACCTGGGTCACTCACAGAGACACCTGGGTTACTCACAGAGATTCCTGGGACACTCAAAGAGACACCTGGGTCACTCGCAGAGACACCTGGGACACTCACAGAGACACCTTGGTCACTCACAGAGACACCTTGGTCACTCACAGAGACACGTTGGTCACTCACAGAGACACCTGAGTCACTAACATAAACACCTGGAACACTCGCAGAGACACCTGGGTCACTCACAGAGACACCTGAGTCACTCACATAAACACCTGGGTCACTCGCAGAGACCCCGGGGTCACTCACAGAGACACCTGGGTCACTCACAGAGACACCTGGGTCACTCGCAGAGACACCTTGAACACTCACAGAGACACCTGGGTCACTCACAGAGACACCTGGGTCACTCGCAGAGACACCTGGGTCACTCGCATAGACACCTGGAACACTCACAGAGACATCTGGGCCACTCACATTGACACCTGGGTAACTCGCATAGACACCTGGGTCACTCGCAGAGACACCTGGGTCACTCACAGAGACACCTGGGTCACTCACACAGACACCTAGGTCACTCACAGAGATTCCTGGCACACTCAAAGAGACACCTGGGTCACTCGCAGAGACACCTGGGACACTCACAGAGAAACCTTGGTCACTCACAGAGACACCAGAGTCACTCACATAGACACCTGGGTCACTCACATAGACACTTGGGACACTCACAGAGACACCTGGGACACTCACAGAGACACCTTGGTCACTCACAGAGACACCTTGGTCACTCACAGAGACACCTGAGTCACTCACAGACACCTGGGTCACTCACAGAGACACCTGGGCCACTCGCATTGACACCTGGGTAACTCGCATAGACACCTGGGTCACTCGCAGAGACACCTGGGTCACTCACAGAGACACCTGGGTCACTCACAGAGACACCTGGGTCACTCACAGAGATTCCTGGGACACTCAAAGAGACACCTGGGTCACTCGCAGAGACACCTGGGACACTCACAGAGACACCTTGGTCACTCACAGAGACACCTGAGTCACTCACATAGACACCTGGGTCACTCACATAGACACTTGGGACACTCACAGAGACACCTGGGACACTCACAGAGACACCTTGGTCACTCACAGAGACACCTTGGTCACTCACAGAGACACCTGAGTCACTCACATAGACAACTGGGTCACTCACATAGACACCTGGGACACTCAAATAGACACCTGGGTCACTCGCAGAGACACCTAGAACACTCACAGAAACACCTGGGTCACTCACAGAGACACCTGGGTCACTCGCAGAGACACCTGGGTCACTCGCATAGACACCTGAAACACTCACCGAGACACCTGGGACACTCACATAGACACCTGGGTCACTCGCATAGACACCTGGGTAACTCGCATAGACACCTGGGTCACTCGCAGAGACACTTGGTCACTCACAGAGACACCTGCGTCACTCACAGAGACACCTGGGTCACTTGCAGAGACACCTGGGACACTCACAGAGATACCTGGGACACTCACAGAGACACCTGGGACACTCACAATGACACGTGGGTCACTCGCAGAGACCCCTGGGTCACTCACAGAGACACCTGGGTCACTCGCAGAGACACCTGGGTGACTCACATAGACACCTGGGTCACTCACATAGACACTTGGGACACTCACAGAGACACCTGGGACACTCACAGAGACACCTTGGTCACTCACAGAGACACCTTGGTCACTCACAGAGACACCTGAGTCACTCACATAGACACCTGGGTCACTCACAGAGACACCTGGGCCACTCGCATTGACACCTGGGTAACTCGCATAGACACCTGGGTCACTCGCAGAGACACCTGGGTCACTCACAGAGACACCTGAGTCACTCACATAGACACCTGTGGTTCACTCACATAGACACCTGGGACACTCAAATAGACACCTGGGTCACTCGCAGAGACACCTAGAACACTCACAGAAACACCTGGGTCACTCACAGAGACACCTGGGTCTCTCGCAGAGACACCTGGGTCACTCGCATAGACACCTGGAACACTCACCGAGACACCTGGGACACTCACATAGACACCTGGGTCACTCGCATAGACACCTGGGTAACTCGCATAGACACCTGGTTCACTCGCAGAGACACCTGGGTCACTCACAGAGACACCTGCGTCACTCACAGAGACACCTGGGTCACTTGCAGAGACACCTGGGACACTCACAGAGATACCTGGGACACTCACAGAGACACCTGGGACACTCACAAAGACACGTGGGTCACTCGCAGAGACCCCTGGGTCACTCACAGAGACACCTGGGTCACTCGCAGAGACACCTGGGTGACTCACATAGACACCTGGGTCACTCAAAGAGACAACTGGGTCACTCGCAGAGACACCTGGAACACTCGCAGAGACCCCTGGGTCAATCACAGCGACCCTGGGGTCACTCGCAGAGACACCTGAGTCACTCACATAGACACCTGGGTCACTCAAAGAGACACCTGAGTCACTCGCAGAGACACCTGGTTCACTACCAGAGACACCTTGAACACTCGCAGAGACCCCTGGGTCACTAACAGAGATACCTGGGTCACTCACATAGACACCTGGGTCACTCGCATCGACACCTGGGTCACTCACAGAGACACCTGGGACACTCACAGAGACACCAGGGTCACTCACAGAGACACCTGGGTCACTCACATAGACACCTGGGCCACTCGTATTGACACCTGGGTAACTCGCATAGACACCTGGGTCACTCACAGAGACACCTGGGTCACTCACAGAGACACCTGGGTCACTCGCAGAGACCCCGGGGTCACTCACATAGACACCTGGGTCACTCACAGAGATTCCTGGGTCACTCACAGAGACACCTGGGTCACTCACAGAGACATCTGGGTCACTCGCAGAGACACCTGGAACACTCACAGAGACACCTGGGTCACTCACAGAGACACCTGGACCACTCACATAGACACCTGGGTCACTCGCAGAGACCCCGGGGTCACTCGCAGAGACACCTGGGTCACTCACTTAGACACCTGGATCACTCACAGAGACACCTGGGTCACTCACAGAGACACCTGGGTCACTCGCAGAGACCCCGGGGTCACTCGCAGAGACACCTGGGTCACTCGCAGAGACACCTGGGTCACTCGCAGCGATACCTGGGTCACTCGCAGAGACACCTGGGTCACTCACATAGACACCTGGAACACTCGCAGAGACCCCTGGGTCACATTCAGAGACACCGGGAACACTCGCAGAGACCCCTGGGTCACTCGCAGGGACACCTGGGTCACTCGCATAGACACCTGGAACACTCACAGAGACACCTGGGACACTCACATAGACACCTGGGTCACTCGCATAGACTCCTGGGTAACTCGCATAGACACGTGGGTCACTCACAGAGACACCTGCGTCACTCACAGAGACACCTGGGTCACTCGCAGAGACAACTGGAACACTCACAGAGATACCTGGATCACTCGCAGAGACACCTGGAACACTCGCAAAGACCCCTGGGTAACTCGCAGAGACATCTTGGGTCACTCGCAGAGACACCTGGGTCACTCGCATAGACACCTGTAACACTCACAGAGACACCTGGGTCACTCGCATAGACACCTGGGTAACTCGCATAGACACCTGGGACACTCACAAAGACAGCTGGGTCACTAGCAGAGACCCCGGGGTCACTCGCAGAGACACCTGGGTCACTCGCAGAGACACCTGGGTCACTCGCAGAGATACCTGGGTCACTCACAGAGATACCTGGGTCACTTGCAGAGATACCTGGCTCACTCGCAGAGACACCTGGGTCACTCACATAGACACCTGGTTCACTCACAGAGACACCTGGGTCACTCACATAGACACCTGGGTCACTCAAAGAGACACCTGGGTCACTCACAGAGACACCTGGTTCAATCGCAGAGACACCTGGAACACTCACAGAGATACCTGGGTCACTCACAGAGACACCTGGGTTACTCACAGAGATTCCTGGGACACTCAAAGAGACACCTGGGTCACTCGCAGAGACACCTGGGACACTCACAGAGACACCTTGGTCACTCACAGAGACACCTTGGTCACTCACAGAGACACGTTGGTCACTCACAGAGACACCTGAGTCACTAACATAAACACCTGGAACACTCGCAGAGACACCTGGGTCACTCACAGAGACACCTGAGTCACTCACATAAACACCTGGGTCACTCGCAGAGACCCCGGGGTCACTCACAGAGACACCTGGGTCACTCACAGAGACACCTGGGTCACTCGCAGAGACACCTTGAACACTCACAGAGACACCTGGGTCACTCACAGAGACACCTGGGTCACTCGCAGAGACACCTGGGTCACTCGCATAGACACCTGGAACACTCACAGAGACATCTGGGCCACTCACATTGACACCTGGGTAACTCGCATAGACACCTGGGTCACTCGCAGAGACACCTGGGTCACTCACAGAGACACCTGGGTCACTCACACAGACACCTAGGTCACTCACAGAGATTCCTGGCACACTCAATGAGACACCTGGGTCACTCGCAGAGACACCTGGGACACTCACAGAGAAACCTTGGTCACTCACAGAGACACCAGAGTCACTCACATAGACACCTGGGTCACTCACATAGACACTTGGGACACTCACAGAGACACCTGGGACACTCACAGAGACACCTTGGTCACTCACAGAGACACCTTGGTCACTCACAGAGACACCTGAGTCACTCACAGACACCTGGGTCACTCACAGAGACACCTGGGCCACTCGCATTGACACCTGGGTAACTCGCATAGACACCTGGGTCACTCGCAGAGACACCTGGGTCACTCACAGAGACACCTGGGTCACTCACAGAGACACCTGGGTCACTCACAGAGATTCCTGGGACACTCAAAGAGACACCTGGGTCACTCGCAGAGACACCTGGGACACTCACAGAGACACCTTGGTCACTCACAGAGACACCTGAGTCACTCACATAGACACCTGGGTCACTCACATAGACACTTGGGACACTCACAGAGACACCTGGGACACTCACAGAGACACCTTGGTCACTCACAGAGACACCTTGGTCACTCACAGAGACACCTGAGTCACTCACATAGACAACTGGGTCACTCACATAGACACCTGGGACACTCAAATAGACACCTGGGTCACTCGCAGAGACACCTAGAACACTCACAGAAACACCTGGGTCACTCACAGAGACACCTGGGTCACTCGCAGAGACACCTGGGTCACTCGCATAGACACCTGAAACACTCACCGAGACACCTGGGACACTCACATAGACACCTGGGTCACTCGCATAGACACCTGGGTAACTCGCATAGACACCTGGGTCACTCGCAGAGACACTTGGTCACTCACAGAGACACCTGCGTCACTCACAGAGACACCTGGGTCACTTGCAGAGACACCTGGGACACTCACAGAGATACCTGGGACACTCACAGAGACACCTGGGACACTCACAAAGACACGTGGGTCACTCGCAGAGACCGCTGGGTCACTCACAGAGACACCTGGGTCACTCGCAGAGACACCTGGGTGACTCACATAGACACCTGGGTCACTCACATAGACACTTGGGACACTCACAGAGACACCTGGGACACTCACAGAGACACCTTGGTCACTCACAGAGACACCTTGGTCACTCACAGAGACACCTGAGTCACTCACATAGACACCTGGGTCACTCACAGAGACACCTGGGCCACTCGCATTGACACCTGGGTAACTCGCATAGACACCTGGGTCACTCGCAGAGACACCTGGGTCACTCACAGAGACACCTGAGTCACTCACATAGACACCTGTGGTTCACTCACATAGACACCTGGGACACTCAAATAGACACCTGGGTCACTCGCAGAGACACCTAGAACACTCACAGAAACACCTGGGTCACTCACAGAGACACCTGGGTCTCTCGCAGAGACACCTGGGTCACTCGCATAGACACCTGGAACACTCACCGAGACACCTGGGACACTCACATAGACACCTGGGTCACTCGCATAGACACCTGGGTAACTCGCATAGACACCTGGGTCACTCGCAGAGACACCTGGGTCACTCACAGAGACACCTGCGTCACTCACAGAGACACCTGGGTCACTTGCAGAGACACCTGGGACACTCACAGAGATACCTGGGACACTCACAGAGACACCTGGGACACTCACAAAGACACGTGGGTCACTCGCAGAGACCCCTGGGTCACTCACAGAGACACCTGGGTCACTCGCAGAGACACCTGGGTGACTCACATAGACACCTGGGTCACTCAAAGAGACAACTGGGTCACTCGCAGAGACACCTGGAACACTCGCAGAGACCCATGGGTCAATCACAGCGACCCTGGGGTCACTCGCAGAGACACCTGAGTCACTCACATAGACACCTGGGTCACTCAAAGAGACACCTGAGTCACTCGCAGAGACACCTGGTTCACTACCAGAGACACCTTGAACACTCGCAGAGACCCCTGGGTCACTAACAGAGATACCTGGGTCACTCACATAGACACCTGGGTCACTCGCATCGACACCTGGGTCACTCACAGAGACACCTGGGACACTCACAGAGACACCAGGGTCACTCACAGAGACACCTGGGTCACTCACATAGACACCTGGGCCACTCGTATTGACACCTGGGTAACTCGCATAGACACCTGGGTCACTCACAGAGACACCTGGGTCACTCACAGAGACACCTGGCTCACTCGCAGAGACCCCGGGGTCACTCACATAGACACCTGGGTCACTCACAGAGATTCCTGGGTCACTCACAGAGACACCTGGGTCACTCACAGAGACATCTGGGTCACTCGCAGAGACACCTGGAACACTCACAGAGACACCTGGGTCACTCACAGAGACACCTGGACCACTCACATAGACACCTGGGTCACTCGCAGAGACCCCGGGGTCACTCGCAGAGACACCTGGGTCACTCACTTAGACACCTGGATCACTCACAGAGACACCTGGGTCACTCACAGAGACACCTGGGTCACTCGCAGAGACCCCGGGGTCACTCACATAGACACCTGGGTCACTTACAGAGATTCCTGGGTCACTCACAGAAACACCTGGGTCACTCACAGAGACACCTGGGTCACTCGCAGAGACACCTGGAACACTCACAGAGACACCTGGGTCACTCACAGAGACACCTGGAACACTCACATAGACACCTGGGTCACTCGCAGAGACCCCGGGGTCCCTCGCAGAGACCCCGGGGTCACTCACAGAGACACCTGGGTCACTAACAGTGACACCTGGGCCACTAACAGAGACACTTGGGTCACTCACAGAGACACCTGGGTCACTCACAGAGACACCTGGGTCACTCGCAGAGACACCTGGAACACTCACAGAGACAACTGGTTCACTCACAGAGACACCTGGGTCACTCGCAGAGACACCTGGGTCACTCGCATAGACACCTGTAACACTCACAGAGACACCTGGTCCACTAGCATTGACACCTGGGTAACTCGCATAGACACCTAGGTCACTCGCAGACACACCTGGGTCACTCACAGAGACACCTGGAACACTCACATAGACACCTGGGTCACTCGCAGAGACCCCGGGGTCCCTCGCAGACACCCCGGGGTCACTCACAGAGACACCTGGGTCACTAACAGTGACACCTGGGCCACTAACAGAGACACTTGGGTCACTCACAGAGACACCTGGGTCACTCACAGAGACACCTGGGTCACTCGCAGAGACACCTGGAACACTCACAGAGACAACTGGTTCACTCACAGAGACACCTGGGTCACTCGCAGAGACACCTGAGTCACTCGCATAGACACCTGGAACACTCACAGAGACACCTGGTCCACTAGCATTGACACCTGGGTAACTCGCATAGACACCTGGGTCACTCGCAGACACACCTGGGTCACTCACAGATACACCTGGGTCACTCACAGAGATTCCTGGGACACTCGCAGAGACACCTGGGTCACTCGCACAGACACCTGGGACACTCACAGAGACACCTTAGTCACTCACAGAGACACCTGAGTCACTCACATAGACACCTGGGTCACTCACATAGACACTTGGGACACTCACAGAGACACCTGGGACACTCACAGAGACACCTTGGTCACTCACAGAGACACCTTGGTCACTCACAGAGACACCTGATTCACAAACATAAACACCTGGAACACTCGCAGAGACACCTGGGTCACTCACAGAGACACCTGAGTCACTCACAAAACACCTGGGTCACTCGCAGAGACCCCGGGGTCACTCACAGAGACACCTGGGTCACTAACAGTGACACCTGGGCCACTAACAGAGACACTTGGGTCACTCACAGAGACACCTGGGTCACTCACAGAGACACCTGGGTCACTCACATAGACACCTGGGACACTCACATAGACACCTGGGACACTCACATAGACACCTGGATCACTCACAGAGACACCTGTGCCACTCGCATTGACACCTGGGTAACTCGCATAGACACCTGGGTCACTCACAGAGACACCTGGGTCACTCACAGAGACACCTGGGTCACTCACAGAGACATCTGGGTCACTCGCAGAGACACCTGGGTAACTCGCATAGACACCTGGGTCACTCGCAGAGACACCTGGGTCACTCACAGAGACACCTGGGACACTCAAATAGACACCTGGGTCACTCGCAGAGACACCTAGAACACTCACAGAAACACCTGGGTCACTCACAGAGACACCTGGGTCACTCGCAGAGACACCTGGGTCACTCGCATAGACACCTGGAACACTCACCGAGACACCTGGGACACTCACATAGACACCTGGGTCACTCGCATAGACACCTGGGTAACTCGCATAGACACCTGGGTCACTCGCAGAGACACCTGGGTCACTCACAGAGACACCTGCGTCACTCACAGAGACACCTGGGTCACTTGCAGAGACACCTGGGACACTCACAGAGATACCTGGGACACTCACAGAGACACCTGGGACACTCACAAAGACACGTGGGTCACTCGCAGAGACCCCTGGGTCACTCACAGAGACACCTGGGTCACTCGCAGAGACACCTGGGTGACTCACATAGACACCTGGGTCACTCAAAGAGACAACTGGGTCACTCGCAGAGACACCTGGAACACACGCAGAGACCCCTGGGTCAATCACAGCGACCCTGGGGTCACTCGCAGAGACACCTGAGTCACTCACATAGACACCTGGGTCACTCAAAGAGACACCTGAGTCACTCGCAGAGACACCTGGTTCACTACCAGAGACACCTTGAACACTCGCAGAGACCCCTGGGTCACTAACAGAGATACCTGGGTCACTCACATAGACACCTGGGTCACTCGCATCGACACCTGGGTCACTCACAGAGACACCTGGGACACTCATAGAGACACCAGGGTCACTCACAGAGACACCTGGGTCACTCACATAGACACCTGGGCCACTCGTATTGACACCTGGGTAACTCGCATAGACACCTGGGTCACTCACAGAGACACCTGGGTCACTCACAGAGACACCTGGGTCACTCGCAGAGACCCCGGGGTCACTCACATAGAGACCTGGGTCACTCACAGAGATTCCTGGGTCACTCACAGAGACACCTGGGTCACTCACAGAGACATCTGGGTCACTCGCAGAGACACCTGGAACACTCACAGAGACACCTGGGTCACTCACAGAGACACCTGGACCACTCACATAGACACCTGGGTCACTCGCAGAGACCCCGGGGTCACTCGCAGAGACACCTGGGTCACTCACATAGACACCTGGATCACTCACAGAGACACCTGGGTCACTCACAGAGACACCTGGGTCACTCGCAGAGACCCCGGGGTCACTCACATAGACACCTGGGTCACTTACAGAGATTCCTGGGTCACTCACAGAGACACCTGGGTCACTCACAGAGACATCTGGGTCACTCGCAGAGACACCTGGGTAACTCGCATAGACACCTGGGTCACTCGCAGAGACACCTGGGTCACTCACAGAGACACCTGGGACACTCAAATAGACACCTGGGTCACTCGCAGAGAGACCTAGAACACTCACAGAAACACCTGGGTCACTCACAGAGACACCTGGGTCACTCGCAGAGACACCTGGGTCACTCGCATAGACACCTGGAACACTCACCGAGACACCTGGGACACTCACATAGACACCTGGGTCACTCGCATAGACACCTGGGTAACTCGCATAGACACCTGGGTCACTCGCAGAGACACCTGGGTCACTCACAGAGACACCTGCGTCACTCACAGAGACACCTGGGTCACTTGCAGAGACACCTGGGACACTCACATAGATACCTGGGACACTCACAGAGACACCTGGGACACTCACAAAGACACGTGGGTCACTCGCAGAGACCCCTGGGTCACTCACAGAGACACCTGGGTCACTCGCAGAGACACCTGGGTGACTCACATAGACACCTGGGTCACTCAAAGAGACAACTGGGTCACTCGCAGAGACACCTGGAACACACGCAGAGACCCCTGGGTCAATCACAGCGACCCTGGGGTCACTCGCAGAGACACCTGAGTCACTCACATAGACACCTGGGTCACTCAAAGAGACACCTGAGTCACTCGCAGAGACACCTGGTTCACTACCAGAGACACCTTGAACACTCGCAGAGACCCCTGGGTCACTAACAGAGATACCTGGGTCACTCACATAGACACCTGGGTCACTCGCATCGACACCTGGGTCACTCACAGAGACACCTGGGACACTCACAGAGACACCAGGGTCACTCACAGAGACACCTGGGTCACTCACATAGACACCTGGGCCACTCGTATTGACACCTGGGTAACTCGCATAGACACCTGGGTCACTCACAGAGACACCTGGGTCACTCACAGAGACACCTGGGTCACTCGCAGAGACCCCGGGGTCACTCACATAGAGACCTGGGTCACTCACAGAGATTCCTGGGTCACTCACAGAGACACCTGGGTCACTCACAGAGACATCTGGGTCACTCGCAGAGACACCTGGAACACTCACAGAGACACCTGGGTCACTCACAGAGACACCTGGACCACTCACATAGACACCTGGGTCACTCGCAGAGACCCCGGGGTCACTCGCAGAGACACCTGGGTCACTCACATAGACACCTGGATCACTCACAGAGACACCTGGGTCACTCACAGAGACACCTGGGTCACTCGCAGAGACCCCGGGGTCACTCACATAGACACCTGGGTCACTTACAGAGATTCCTGGGTCACTCACAGAAACACCTGGGTCACTCACAGAGACACCTGGGTCACTCGCAGAGACACCTGGAACACTCACAGAGACACCTGGGTCACTCACAGAGACACCTGGAACACTCACATAGATACCTGGGTCACTCACAGAGACACCTGGGTCACTAACAGTGACACCTGGGCCACTAACAGAGACACTTGGGTCACTCACAGAGACACCTGGGTCACTCACAGAGACACCTGGGTCACTCGCAGAGACACCTGGAACACTCACAGAGACAACTGGTTCACTCACAGAGACACCTGGGTCACTCGCAGAGACACCTGGGTCACTCGCATAGACACCTGGAACACTCACAGAGACACCTGGTCCACTAGCATTGACACCTGGGTAACTCGCATAGACACCTAGGTCACTCGCAGACACACCTGGGTCACTCACAGAGACACCTGGAACACTCACATAGACACCTGGGTCACTCGCAGAGACCCCGGGGTCCCTCGCAGAGACCCCGGGGTCACTCACAGAGACACCTGGGTCACTAACAGTGACACCTGGGCCACTAACAGAGACACTTGGGTCACTCACAGAGACACCTGGGTCACTCACAGAGACACCTGGGTCACTCGCAGAGACACCTGGAACACTCACAGAGACAACTGGTTCACTCACAGAGACACCTGGGTCACTCGCAGAGACACCTGAGTCACTCGCATAGGCACCTGGAACACTCACAGAGACACCTGGTCCACTAGCATTGACACCTGGGTAACTCGCATAGACACCTGGGTCACTCGCAGACACACCTGCGTCACTCACAGATACACCTGGGTCACTCACAGAGATTCCTGGGACACTCGCAGAGACACCTGGGTCACTCGCACAGACACCTGGGACACTCACAGAGACACCTTGGTCACTCACAGAGACACCTGAGTCACTCACATAGACACCTGGGTCACTCACATAGACACTTGGGACACTCACAGAGACACCTGGGACACTCACAGAGACACCTTGGTCACTCACAGAGACATCTTGGTCACTCACAGAGACACCTGAGTCACTAACATATACACCTGGAACACTCGCAGAGACACCTGGGTCACTCACAGAGACACCTGAGTCACTCACAAAACACCTGGGTCACTCGCAGAGACCCCGGGGTCACTCACAGAGACACCTGGGTCACTAACAGTGACACCTGGGCCACTAACAAAGACACTTGGGTCACTCACAGAGACACCTGGGTCACTCACAGAGACACCTGGGTCACTCACATAGACACCTGGGACACTCACATAGACACCTGGGACACTCACATAGACACCTGGATCACTCACAGAGACACCTGTGCCACTCGCATTGACACCTGGGTAACTCGCATAGACACCTGGGTCACTCACAGAGACACCTGGGTCACTCACAGAGACACCTGGGTCACTCACAGAGACATCTGGGTCACTCGCAGAGACACCTGTAACACTCACAGAGACACCTGGGTCACTCACAGAGACACCTGGGTCACTCGCAGAGACACCTGGTTCACTCACAGAGACACCTGGGTCACTCACATAGACACCTGGGACACTCACATAGACACCTGGGACACTCACATAGACACCTGGGTCACTCGCATAGACACCTGGGTAACTCGCATAGACACCTGGGTCACTCGCAGAGACACCTGGGTCACTCACAGAGACACCTGCGTCACTCACAGAGACACCTGGGTCACTTGCAGAGACACCTGGGACACTCACAGAGATACCTGGGACACTCACAGAGACACCTGGGACACTCACAAAGACACGTGGGTCACTCGCAGAGACCCCTGGGTCACTCACAGAGACACCTGGGTCACTCGCAGAGACACCTGGGTGACTCACATAGACACCTGGGTCACTCAAAGAGACAACTGGGTCACTCGCAGAGACACCTGGAACACACGCAGAGACCCCTGGGTCAATCACAGCGACCCTGGGGTCACTCGCAGAGACACCTGAGTCACTCACATAGACACCTGGGTCACTCAAAGAGACACCTGAGTCACTCGCAGAGACACCTGGTTCACTACCAGAGACACCTTGAACACTCGCAGAGACCCCTGGGTCACTAACAGAGATACCTGGGTCACTCACATAGACACCTGGGACACTCACAGAGACACCAGGGTCACTCACAGAGACACCTGGGTCACTCACATAGACACCTGGGCCACTCGTATTGACACCTGGGTAACTCGCATAGACACCTGGGTCACTCACAGAGACACCTGGGTCACTCACAGAGACACCTGGGTCACTCGCAGAGACCCCGGGGTCACTCACATAGACACCTGGGTCACTCACAGAGATTCCTGGGTCACTCACAGAGACACCTGGGTCACTCACAGAGACATCTGGGTCACTCGCAGAGACACCTGGAACACTCACAGAGACACCTGGGTCACTCACAGAGACACCTGGACCACTCACATAGACACCTGGGTCACTCGCAGAGACCCCGGGGTCACTCGCAGAGACACCTGGGTCACTCACATAGACACCTGGATCACTCACAGAGACACCTGGGTCACTCACAGAGACACCTGGGTCACTCGCAGAGACCCCGGGGTCACTCACATAGACACCTGGGTCACTTACAGAGATTCCTGGGTCACTCACAGAAACACCTGGGTCACTCACAGAGACACCTGGGTCACTCGCAGAGACACCTGGAACACTCACAGAGACACCTGGGTCACTCACAGAGACACCTGGAACACTCACATAGACACCTGGGTCACTCGCAGAGACCCCGGGGTCCCTCGCAGAGACCCCGGGGTCACTCACAGAGACACCTGGGTCACTAACAGTGACACCTGGGCCACTAACAGAGACACTTGGGTCACTCACAGAGACACCTGGGTCACTCACAGAGACACCTGGGTCACTCGCAGAGACACCTGGAACACTCACAGAGACAACTGGTTCACTCACAGAGACACCTGGGTCACTCGCAGAGACACCTGGGTCACTCGCATAGACACCTGGAACACTCACAGAGACACCTGGTCCACTAGCATTGACACCTGGGTAACTCGCATAGACACCTAGGTCACTCGCAGACACACCTGGGTCACTCACAGAGACACCTGGAACACTCACATAGACACCTGGGTCACTCGCAGAGACCCCGGGGTCCCTCGCAGAGACCCCGGGGTCACTCACAGAGACACCTGGGTCACTAACAGTGACACCTGGGCCACTAACAGAGACACTTGGGTCACTCACAGAGACACCTGGGTCACTCACAGAGACACCTGGGTCACTCGCAGAGACACCTGGAACACTCACAGAGACAACTGGTTCACTCACAGAGACACCTGGGTCACTCGCAGAGACACCTGAGTCACTCGCATAGACACCTGGAACACTCACAGAGACACCTGGTCCACTAGCATTGACACCTGGGTAACTCGCATAGACACCTGGGTCACTCGCAGACACACCTGCGTCACTCACAGATACACCTGGGTCACTCACAGAGATTCCTGGGACACTCGCAGAGACACCTGGGTCACTCGCACAGACACCTGGGACACTCACAGAGACACCTTGGTCACTCACAGAGACACCTGAGTCACTCACATAGACACCTGGGTCACTCACATAGACACTTGGGACACTCACAGAGACACCTGGGACACTCACAGAGACACCTTGGTCACTCACAGAGACACCTTGGTCACTCACAGAGACACCTGAGTCACTAACATATACACCTGGAACACTCGCAGAGACACCTGGGTCACTCACAGAGACACCTGAGTCACTCACAAAACACCTGGGTCACTCGCAGAGACCCCGGGGTCACTCACAGAGACACCTGGGTCACTAACAGTGACACCTGGGCCACTAACAGAGACACTTGGGTCACTCACAGAGACACCTGGGTCACTCACAGAGACACCTGGGTCACTCACATAGACACCTGGGACACTCACATAGACACCTGGGACACTCACAGAGACACCTGGGTCACTCACAGAGACACCTGGGTCACTCACAGAGACATCTGGGTCACTCGCAGAGACACCTGGAACACTCACAGAGACACCTGGGTCACTCACAGAGACACCTGGGTCACTCGCAGAGACACCTGGTTCACTCACAGAGACACCTGGGTCACTCACATAGACACCTGGGACACTCACATAGACACCTGGGACACTCACATAGACACCTGGATCACTCACAGAGACACCTGGGCCACTCGCATTGACACCTGGGTAACTCGCATAGACACCTGGGTCACTGACAGAGACACCTGGGTAACTCACAGAAACACCTGGGTCACTCGCAGAGACCCCGGGGTCACTCACATAGACACCTGGGTCACTCACAGAGATTCCTGGGTCACTCACAGAGACACCTGGGTCACTCACAGAGACACCTGGGTCACTCGCAGAGACACCTGGAACACTCACAGAGACACCTGGGTCACTCACAGAGACACCTGGAACACTCACATAGACACCTGGGTCACTCGCAGAGACCCCGGGGTCACTCGCAGAGACACCTGGGTCACTCACAGAGACACCTGAGTCACTCACATAAACACCTGGGTCCCTCGCAGAGACCCCGGGGTCACTGACAGAGACACCTGGGTCACTAACAGTGACACCTGGGCCACTAACAGAGACACTTGCGTCACTCACAGAGACACCTGGGTCACTCACAGAGACACCTGGGTCACTCGCAGAGACACCTGGAACACTCACAGAGACAACTGGGTCACTCACAGAGACACCTGGGTCACTCGCAGAGACACCTGGGTCACTCGCATAGACACCTGGAACACTCACAGAGACACCTGGGCCACTAGCATTGACACCTGGGTAACTCGCATAGACACCTGGGTCACTCGCAGAGACACCTGGGTCGCTCACAGAGACACCTTGGTCACTCACAGAGACACCTGAGTCACTCACATAGACACCTGGGTCACTCACATAGACACTTGGGCCACTCATAGAGACACCTGGGACACTCACAGAGACACCTTGGTCACTCACAGAGACACCTTGGTCACTCACAGAGACACCTGAGTCACTAACAAAAACACCTGGAACACTCGCAGAGACACCTGGGTCACTCACAGAGACACCTGAGTCACTCACATAAACACCTGGGTCACTCGCAGAGACCCCGGGGTCACTCACAGAGACACCTGGGTCACTAACAGTGACACCTGGGCCACTAACATAGACACTTGGGTCACTCACAGAGACACCTGGGTCACTCACAGAGACACCTGGGTCACTCGCAGAGACACTTGGAACACTCACAGAGACACCTGGGTCACTCACAGAGACACCTGGGTCACTCGCAGAGACACCTGGGTCACTCGCATAGACACCTGGAACACTCACAGAGACACCTGGGCCACTCGCATTGACACCTGGGTAACTCGCAAAGACACCTGGGTCACTCGCAGAGACACCTGGGTCACTCAAAGAGACACCTGGGTCACTCACAGAGACACCTGGGTCACTCACAGAGATTCCTGGCACATTCAAAGAGACACCTGGGTCACTCGCAGAGACACCTGGGACACTCACAGAGACACCTTGGTCACTCACAGAGACACCTGAGTCACTCACATAGACACATGAGTCACTCAAATAGACACTTGGGACACTCACAGAGACACCTGGGACACTCACAGAGACACCTTGGTCACTCACAGAGACACCTTGGTCACTCACAGAGACACCTGAGTCACTCACATAGACACCTGGGTCACTCAAAGAGACACCTGGGCCACTCGCATTGACACCTGGGCAACTCGCATAGACACCTGGGTCACTCGCAGAGACACCTGGGTCACTCACAGAGACACCTGGGTCACTCAAAGAGACACCTGGGTCACTCGCAGAGACACCTGGTACACTCACAGAGACACCTTGGTCACTCACAGAGACACCTGAGTCACTCACATAGACACCTGGGTCACTCACATAGACACTTGGGACACTCACAGAGACACCTGGGACACTCACAGAGACACCTTGGTCACTCACAGAGACACCTTGGTCACTCACAGAGACACCTGAGTCACTCACATAGACACCTGGGTCACTCACATAAACACCTGGGACACTCAAATATACACCTGGGTCACTCGCAGAGACACGTGGAACACTCACAGAGACACCTGGGTCACTCACAGAGACACCTGGGTCACTCGCAGAGACACCTGGGTCACTCGCATAGACACCTGGAACACTCACAGAGACACCTGGGACACTCACATAGACACCTGGGTCACTCGCATAGACACCTGGGTAACTCGCATAGACACCTGGGTCACTCGCAGAGACACCTGGGTCACTCACAGAGACACCTGCGTCACTCACAGAGACACCTGGGTCACTTGCAGAGACACCTGGGACACTCACAGAGATACCTGGGACACTCACAGAGACACCTGGGACACTCACAAAGACACGTGGGTCACTCGCAGAGACCCCTGGGTCACTCACAGAAACACTTGGGTCACTCGCAGAGACACCTGGGTGACTCACATAGACACCTGGGTCACTCAAAAAGACACCTGGGTCACTCGCAGACACACCTGGGTTACTCACAGAGACAACTGGGTCACTCGCAGAGACATCAGGAACACTCGCAGAGACCCCTGGGTCACTCACAGCGACCCTGGGGTCACTCGCAGAGACACCTGGGTAACTCTCAGAGACACCTGAGTCACTCACAGAGACACCTGGGTAACTCACAGGTGACACCTGAGTCACTCATATAGACACCTGGGTCACTCACAGCGACACCTGGGTCACTCACAGAGACACCTGGGTCACTCACATATACACCTGCGTCACTCAAAGAGACACCTGAGTCACTCGCAGAGACACCTGGGTCACTAACAGAGACACCTGGAACACTCGCAGAGACCCCTGGGTCACTAACAGAGACACCTGGAACACTCACAGAGACACCTGGGTCACTAACAGAGACACCTGGAACACTCACATAGACACCTGGGTCACTCGCAGAGACCCCGGGGTCACTCACATAGACACCTGGGTCACTCACAGAGATTCCTGGGTCACTCACAGAGACACCTGGGTCACTCGCAGAGACACCTCTAACACTCACAGAGACACCTGGGTCACTCACAGAGACACCTGGAACACTCACATAGACACCTGGGTCACTCGCAGAGACCCCGGGGTCACTCGCAGAGACACCTGGGTCACTCGCAGAGACACCTGAGTCACTCACATAAACACCTGGGTCCCTCGCAGAGACCCCGGGGTCACTCACAGAGACACCTGGGTCACTAACAGTGACACCTGGGCCACTAACAGAGACACTTGGGTCACTCACAGAGACACCTGGGTCACTCACAGAGACACCTGGGTCACTCGCAGAGACACCTGGAACACTCACCGAGACACCTGGGTCACTCACAGAGACACCTGGGTCACTCGTAGAGACACCTGGGTCACTCGCATAGACACCTGGAACACTCACAGAGACACCTGGGCCACCCGCATTGACACCTGGGTAACTCGCATAAACACCTGGGTCACTTGCAGAGACACCTGGGTCACTCACAGAGACACCTGGGTCACTCACAGAGATTCCTGGGACACTCAAAGAGACACCTGGGTCACTCGCAGAGACACCTGGGACACTCACAGAGACACCTTGGTCACTCACAGAGACACCTGAGTCACTCACATAGACACCTGGGTCACTCACATAGACACTTGGGACACTCACAGAGACACCTGGGACACTCACAGAGACACTTTGGTCACTCACAGAGACACCTTGGTCACTCACAGAGACACCTGAGTCACTCACATAGACACCTGGGTCACTCACATAGACACCTGGGACACTCAAATAGACACCTGGGTCACTCGCAGAGACACCTGGAACACTCACAGAGACACCTGGGTCACTCACAGAGACACCTGGGTCACTCGCATAGACACCTGGGTCACTCGCATAGACACGTGGAACACTCACAGAGATACCTGGGACACTCACAGAGACACCTAGGTCACTCGCAGAGACCCCTGGGTCACTCACAGAGACACCTGGGTCACTCGCAGAGACACCTGGGTCACTCACATAGACACCTGGGTCACTCGCAGAGACACCTGGAATACTCGCAGAGACTCCTGGGTAACTCTCAGAGACACCTGGGCCACTCGCAGAGACACCTGGAACACTCACAGAGACACCTGGGTCACTCACAGAGACACCTGGGTCACTCGCAAAGACACCTGGGTCACTCGCATAGACACCTGGAACACTCACAGAGACACCTGGGCCACTCGCATTGACACCTGGGTTACTCGCATAAACACCTGGGTCACTTGCAGAGACACCTGGGTCACTCACAGAGACACCTGGGTTACTCACAGAGATTCCTGGGACACTCAAAGAGACACCTGGGTCACTCGCAGAGACACCTGGGACACTCACAGAGACACCTTGGTCACTCACAGAGACACCTGAGTCACTCACATAGACACCTGGGTCACTCACATAGACACTTGGGACACTCACAGAGACACCTGGGACACTCACAGAGACACTTTGGTCACTCACAGAGACACCTTGGTCACTCACAGAGACACCTGAGTCACTCACATAGACACCTGGGTCACTCACATAGACACCTGGGACACTCAAATAGACACCTGGGTCACTCGCAGAGACACCTGGAACACTCACAGAGACACCTGGGTCACTCACAGAGACACCGGGGTCACTCGCAGAGACACCTGGGTCACTAGCATAGTCACCTGGAACACTCACAGAGATACCTGGGACACTCACAGAGACACCTGGGACACTCACAAAGACACCTGGGACACTCACAAAGACACCTGGGTCACTCGCAGAGACCCCTGGGTCACTCACAGAGACACCTGGGTCACTCGCAGAGACACCTGGGTAACTCTCAGAGACACCTGGGTCACTCGCAGAGACACCTGGAACACTCGCAGAGACCCCGGGGTCACTCACAGCGACCCTGGGGTCACTCGCAGAGACACCTGGGTCACTCACAGAGACACCTGGGACACTCACAGAGACACCTGGGTAACTCACAGGTGACACCTGAGTCACTCACATAGACACCTGGGTCACTCACAGCGACACCTGGGTCACTCGCAGAGACACCTGGGTCACTCACATAGACACCTGGGTCACTCTAAGAGACACCTGAGTCACTCGCAGAGACACCTGGATCACTAACAGAGACACCTGGAACACTCTCAGAGACCCGTGGGTCACTAACAGAGATACCTGGGTCACTCACATAGACACCTGGGTCACTCGCAGAGACACCTGGGTCACTCGCAGAGACACCTGGGTCACTCACAGAGACACCTGGGACACTCACAGAGACACCTGGGTCACTCACAGAGACACCTGGGTCACTCACATAGACACCTGGGACACTCACATAGACACCTGGGACACTCACAGAGACACCTGGGTCACTCGCAGAGACACCTGGGTCCCTCGCAGAGACACCTGGAACAATCACAGAAACACCTGGGTCACTCGCAGAGACACCTGGGTCACTAACAGAGACACCTGGGTCACTAACAGAGACACCTAGGCCACTAACAGAGACACCTGGGTCACTAACAGAGACCCCAGGGTCTCTAATCCACGTGCTCATCTCTGTGCCTCGCAGCATATATCGCAAGTGCACCTCTTTCCGTGCTTAATTTTGCACTTTTTACTTTTGTGATGACCATGACCACCACGCGTCTCCCCAACCACACGTGCAAAAACATTCCCACCGTTACCATTGTTGCTGTTGATGAGTAATCATTGTTATTATTACTACGCTGACGACTCTCGACGAGGCCCAGCATCACTCAGCCACTCCCCCCTTCCCCACGAGTCCCCACCCCCCTCCCTCTCCTGCGCCCCCCCCACCGGCCCCCTCCCTTGCCCCCCCCCTACCCAACCCCCCCGGCAGGCGATGTCTGTGCGCGTGGAGCGGGGGCGACGGGGCGGAACAGTCGCTCCGGACAATAATTACAATCACCCCGAGCAGCGGGGGGCCACTTGCGACAAGCACCCCCCCCTCTCTCTCCCCCCAGGGCCCCCCCAACACCCCCCAACACCCCCCCACCCCATGACCCCCCACCCCTCCTCTACCAACCTTAACCCTCTCGCCCAAACGCTCTCATCCAAGTGCCCCACTAACTTCGCTGCAAGCAAGCAAACCTCCTCCTCTCCTTCCTCATCCTCTCCCTCTTTGCTCATCCATAACGCCCCACGCGATATCCAGGCCCCTGGCGAGCAGCGATGAAGGTTTGGATGTTCAACTTTTGTCACACCGTCCGTAGCCAGCCGTGCTACTAGGAGGTGCGGGGGGGATCACAAACCAAACACAAAACTCAGTTCTAAAGAAACGAGTTTGTCAATCGGAATGATGGTGGATTTAAAAGTGCATAACTCCCAGTGGCTTCTCAATATCGGAAGGAGAGAGCGTTCCAGACGGCCGCACGTGCGCTACTGAAAGCGCCGCGTGACGACCCGGTGACCACCGCCTTTGTTCCATGTGCAGCTCGAGGAGGGCAGCTGTGAAGGGCAGCTGTGAAGGGCAGCTCGAGGAGGGCAGCTGTGAAGGGCAGCTGTGAAGGACAGTTGTGAAGGGCAGCTGTGAAGGGCAGCTGTGAAGGGCAGCTCGAGGAGGGCAGCTGTGAAGGGCAGCTCGAGGAGGGCAGCTGTGAAGGGCAGCTCGAGGAGGGCAGCTGTGAAGGGCAGCTCGAGGAGGGCAGCTGTGAAGGGCAGCTGTGAAGGGCAGCTGTGAAGGGCAGCTGAGAAGGGCAGCTGAGAAGGGCAGCTGAGAAGGGCAGCTGAGGAGGGCAGCTGTGAAGGGCAGCTGTGAAGGGCAGCTGAGAAGGGCAGCTGAGGAGGGCAGCTGAGAAGGCCCAGACGGCGCACAAAGGGGGTGGGTGACCGACAACCCCCCGCCCGGCCCCCTTTGTCTCCCTAGCCGCTGACGGTTTACTTCGCACCACACGGGGTACTCGTTTAAGACCGAGTCGACTTAGGGGAGGACCGCTGGACCGGGGTCAAACAGTCGCCACCGGTCATCGGCCGCAGGTGGGAATCGAACCCCGGGTCGTCGGCGCGTCCAGTTCGCAGCAGTGCAGTGCGGCGCTAACCACTGCGCCACCGCTCCCACAGCCGAACCCCGCCCCCTCCTGCACCGTAGCTCCCCCCCCCACCCCACCCAGGGGCGAGGAGGCAGTGGCAGGTTGAACGTCTTAATAACCCCCCCCCCCCCTCCCCCGTATCTCTGTCAGAGCGAGGAAGGCGCGCAAACAGCAGCGGAGAGTGGGGGAGCGGCTGTCGAGTCTCGTTGGCGGGACGCAGAGCGCCGCCGTTAGCCGCTCGTGGCGGGGGAGGCGAGGGGCCTACGCGGGGTTTGTGTACCAGATTATAGCAGTCGGAATTTGTTTTTATACCGGAGGAATCCGATGAGCTGTACGGCTCTTTACCTTGTACACAGATATCGAGTTAGGGGCGGCTAAGGGACGTGGCAACAACGATCGATGAGCCAAACAGAAAACGACGCGACAGGAGTTGAAAGTACACGAAAAGGTCAAACAAAGCACCACAAACGACATAAAACATAAAACCATCTCACATCCTAGCGGGCAAAGAAGCCCTCCGAGCGATTCACTTCGTTTGCAGAAGCGAACTGGCGACCACAAATGATGGCCTCAACGACGACGGCTCAACCGCGTGGACATTCGTAGCGGCCAACATCACGTGACTGGTGTCCATGCCGCGCTCATTAGAAACGTGGAGGGACCCGGAGGTACAAAATCAGCGCTCCCTCCCGTCCCCCGCCAGACCCCAGGAGGCGCCTGGCCCAGGATTGTCTGGCTGGTTTCCTGGGTCGCCTGCAAAGGGTTGTTTTTGGGGGGGGGGGGGGAGACAAAGGTGGCCCAGGGACTGGTGCTGGTCACGCCACCCCTCAAACTCTCGCGTCTGGGCTGCTCGTTCAACAGCACTTGCCCCAACAGCTGGTTAAAGCCTATACGGGGAATCTTTGCCTTTGTTTTGAGTAGTTGAGTTAGTGAGTGGGTGGATGGATGCGTGATTCGATGGATGAGCAAGTGAGGGACTGGGTAAGCGCACGAGGAAGTGGGTAAGTGAATGGATGAGTGAGTGGGTGGGGGAGTGAGTGGGTGGGGGAGTAGTTGAGTGAATGGGTGAGTAGTTGAGGGAATGGATGAGTAGTTAGTGAATGGATGGGTGAGTGGGTGAATAGCTGAGTGGGTGAATAGTTGAGTGGGTGAGTGGATGAGTGAGTGGGTGAGTGAGTGGATGAGTGAGTGGGTGAGCGAGTGGGTGAGTGAGTGGATGAGTGAGTGGGTGAGCGAGTGGGTAAGTGGATGAGTGAGTGGATGAGTGAGTGGGTGAATGAGTGGGTGAATAGTTGAATGGGAGAATAGTTGAGTGGGTGAGTGGGTGAGTGGGTGAGTGGGTGATTGAGTGAGTGAGTGGGTGAGTGGGTGATTGAGTGAGTAAGTGGGTAAACTGACCGTGACCCTGCAGTGTATTTTGCTGCTTTCCATTCCCGGCTCACATTGCGATCCACGGATGCTATTTATTAAAAATATATAATTATATCAGTGGATGGCGATGATGATATATTCATGTGGATTCAAAATAGTTCCTGTAGGAGCTCCCAGCACGTGGGGCGAAACGTCGGATATCATTGGGGAGATGGATGACTGGACCCTGCCGAGAGTACGTCATTGGTATCTCACATCCTTCAACTCTGATGTCTCAGCAGCAACAGCAGCAACAGCGACAATCGTCCCTCCTCGCCGGTGCTCGCTGGCGAGCTGCTGTGCCACATTGTGCCGCACAGAGAGAGCTGCCAATGGGGGTGCCCCCCTTGGAAGGAGACGAGTCGCTTGTCGCGTCGAGCTGCCTCAGGGACGCACCCCACTCACCCGGGAGCGAAGGGGGAGGGGCTCCCCCCCCCCACTCACCCGGGAGCGAAGGGGGAGGGGCTCCCCCCCCACTCACCCGGGAGCGAAGGGGGAGGGGCTCCCCCCCCCACTCACCCGGGCGTGAAGGGGGAGGGGCTCCTCCCCCCCACTCACCCGGGCGTGAAGGGGGAGGGGCTCCCCCCCCCACTCACCCGGGCGTGAAGGGGGAGGGGCTCCCCCCCCCACTCACCCGGGCGTGAAGGGGGAGGCGTGCGGTAGGGCGGGTGGGGGTCCCTGTCAGCCGCGCGCCTCATTAGCATCGCCGTCTTGTGGCTATTTATTTATTTATTTAACCCCCGCCATCATCACCGTCGTCACCGTCGTCGCCTCGGCTGCTGCTGCTGCTGCTGCGGGGACGTCGCTCGGGTTGTTGAACATCGCGAGCCGAGCGCTCGGCGTCTCGCGTTCACGTGAGGAGCGCGGCACGCGATCCCTAATGAGCTACTTAACTCTCGCGATTAACGAGAGAGAGAGAGGGGGAGGGGGGGAGAGAGAGCGCGAGCGAGATGGGGTAAGTAGCGAGATATTGAGAGGAAGTGAGAGGGGGAGGTAGAGAGGGAGCGAGCGAGAGAGAGCGGGGAGAGACTGACTACAGCAGCACCAGGTGTTGCAGAGCAGTGGCGCAGTGGTTGACGCACGATGGTGGTGCATCTGTGTGTGTGTGCATCTGTGTGTGTGTCTGTGTGTATGTATACATCTGTGTGTGTGTGTCTGTGTGTATGTATACATCTGTGTGTGTGTGTCTGTGTGTATGTATATATCTGTGTGTGTGCATCTGTGTGTGTGTGTGCATCTGTGTGTGTGTCTGTGTGTATGTATATATCTTCCTCGCGGTGCCGGACGGGCAACTCTGTCGTGGACAGTGCTGTGGGGGGAGATCCAATTTTGATTGGCTCCTCCCCTCATGGCATATGTGTCCACCACAGGGGCTAAACGGGGGCTCTGGACGGGTGCGAGGGGCTGGTAACCCCTCCACCTTCAATTAATTACCACGAAACCACAAATTAAACTGAAATATGTAACTAATAAGCTTGTGCCGGAGGCCCCGGGGGGCCAGGCGTCTATGACGTCTCCTGGCCAAACCCCAATTGGTGGAGCCAGGAGATTGAATACCTACCCTCGGGGCTACTCCAGAAACAAAGAAAAGCCACTACGGGTGGCCACGTGGAATGTTCGAACGCTCACTGCAGAGGAGAGGCTGCCACTCCTCTGTCGGGAGCTGGACCGGTACCGCCTGGATCTATGCGGCATTCAGGAGGTCCGGTGGACCGGCTCTGACGCCTGCCACCATGAGGGGTGGACAGTCCTCTACTCGGGGCAGCAGACTGCCAAACAACAGGGTGTGGCTCTTTTTTTGAACAAAAGAATGAAGGGGCGTGGGAGCGTGGCGGTGAGGTGTGGGAAGCTGTAAGCCCCAGGCTCCTGTGGGCTCGCGTTCCGAACAACCAGAGGCGAGGAGTGGTGGTCGTGGTTACTTATGCCCCCACCGAAGATGAACATCCGTGGAGGGATGCAGGCAAAGCCGATGAGTCAGATGCCTTCTATGACCTCCTGTCACAGGTGCTGGCGAAAGTGGCCCCTCGGGATAGAGTCATTATGTTGGGTGACTTCAATGCCCGAGTTGGTCATGATACTGGCACCTGGTCTGGAGTGATTGGAGGGCATGGGCCAGATCAGCTCAATAACAACGGTAGGAGGCTGCTAGATTTGTGTGCAGCCCATGGGCTTGTAATTACCAACATGCTGTTCCGGCATCGGCGCATCCACACAACATCATGGATGCATGCCGGGTCCAAGCAAGAACATCTGCTGGACTACATAGTGACGGACCAGCGAATGCGAGCCCATGTCCTTGACACCAGGACCTACCATGGAGCTGATCTGCCCTCTGACCATCGACTAGCCATCTGTAAGATGCGCCTGCCATTCTTCCACTCCGGTGGTGGGTGTACGCCCAGGACCCCATTCAAACTTATAGTGGCCTGGTCTCAGTTATCTGATGAAAGTTGCAAGCGAGAATTTAATCATCGCTTGCGGCTGGGGGTCGGCATCGTCCCCGACTGATGTCGAGGGGAAATGGGCGAGGTCTAGGACTGTGACTCATGCAGATGCAATGGCTGCTTTGGGTACGCGGTCCAGACCTCCCCAGAGACCCTGGTTGACAGAGGAGGTGTTCAGGATGGTTGAGAAAAAGCGACAGGCCCACTGTCATCGGCTACAGAATCCCACGTCAGAGAATGAGGAGGCTTACCGCAGCCTTCGCTCGGAGGTTCGGAGAGCCGTGAGGCGCTGCAAGGATGGGTGGTGGTCGCGGGTTGCTGAGGAGATGGAGTCTGCCTCAGTGGCCCGTGATCACAAATCTCTATTTAATTCCATCAAAAAAGTAACCTGCAGCGCCACACCTATTACCATCATTAGGGGAAAGAATGGTCATACAATCTCCGACCCCCAGGAACAGGTTGGCAGATTTGCTGAGCATTTCTGTGAGGTCCTGGGGGAGGGAAAATCCCTCAGCCAGGAAAACATCGTGGCACAAAGTGAGGATGACCCTGCTGAGGCTGCGGTGCGTCAAATATTGGAAGAAGTCACCCCCTGTGAATGGCTGGCTGAGGTGCCATCTGTTGAATAAGTACTAAAGGCGATCCGGAGTCTGAGACCAGGAAAGGCAGCGGGCAGATATGATCTCCCAAGCGAAATGCTGAGGGAGGGTGGCGTTTGTGCACAGACTGCCCTATATGACATCATAAAAACAGTCTGGACCACTGGACGGGTTCCGCAGGATTGGAAGGATGCCCTGGTGGTCCCCCTTTTTAAGAAGGGGGACCGCACAGACTGTAACAACTACAGGGGCATCTCACTCCTCAGTGTGCCGGGAAAGGTCCTGGCAAGGATTATTCAGCATCGCCTTGCCAGGCACGCTGAGGAGAGGCTTGCGGAGCCCCAATGCGGTTTCAGGAAAGGGCGGTCCTGCACAGATGCCATATTTTCTGTCCGTCTGCTACAGCAGAGGTGTAGGGAATTCCAACAAGACGTACATTTCTGCTTTATTGACCTGGTCAAGGCCTATGATGCCATCAGTAGGCCTGGGCTCTGGGTTGTTCTTCGTGCTTTCGGAGTCCCTGACCCTCTGCTCACGATCATTAAGGTCTTTCATCATGATGAGCGGGCCCGGGTAAAAGTACGTGGCCGGGAGTCAGAGCCATTCCCTGAACACCTTGGGGTACGACTGGGATGTTGTCTGGCTTCCACATTAATTAACATCTATTTCGACCACATACTTCGTGAAGCCTTCAAAAGCTGTACAGGAGTAATTTCCATCTGATACAGATACAATGGGAAGCTGATCGATGCCCGGGTGCAGTCAAGGGATGGCTACCTATTGCTCAACCATGTTATGTATGCCGCTGATCTGGTGATTGCTGCTCACTCAGAGGAGGAGTTGGAGGCGCTGCTGCTGAACCTGGAGCTTGCCACTAAAAGGTGGGGACTTACCATCAGCCCCACCAAAACAAAGCACCTGCCTGGGTATTTTGTACCATCGGACGCTCCACCCCCACAACTCCCAATCGGTGATAGGGCAGTTGTGGAGAGAGTGGAGAGTTTCGCATACATGGGCAGTCTGCTCTTGACAGGCTCCGGTTTAACAGCAGAGGTCTCAATCCGAATCACTTGAGTTGCAATATATTTTCATCGGTCACGTAATGCTGTGTGGAAGCTACCTGGGTCTGTCACTCTGCACGAAGCTTCAGGTCTTCTCGCCACAGTCATTCCCTCCCTTCTCTACGCTTGCGAAACGTTAGGCTCCCTAATAGAACATCATCGCCGGTTAGAAACATTTAGGCTGGCCTTCCTACGATCCATCCTGGGTTTAACCATGCTGGATTGTGTGAGCTCACAAATCATTGAAAGATCAGGGCAGGGTCCCATCGGTGAGCTCCTCCAGCAGGCAAGGCTGCGTTGGCTGGGTCATGTAGCCCGCATTCCCAGTCACCGCATGCCTAAACAGCTTTTGTTCGGCCGGATCGAGGGGGCTAAACGGGCGCGGCACGGGCTAGAGAAGAGATGGAGTGATGTGGTGCAGGAGGATGTAGAGCTGTGTGGGCTTGCCGATGACTGGTACCAGCAGTGTCAAGATCGGCCTCTGTGGAGGAGGCTCGTGAAGGACGCTACTGGGCAGTTGGAGGCAGTCGCCCTCCAACAACAATGGAGGGGGGAGGAGCGACGCTCGTAATAACGAGCGGCGCTACGGGTGGTTAAAGCACAACAAGTTGGCACAGTAGGGGGCACAGGTGGTTCATCAGCCAGTCATCTCAGTCAGACGACCCGTGGAACCTGGATATGCCCAGTGACCTCATGGCAGCAGGCGTTCGACACTTCACGTGGCCTCAACGTGGACATAGCCTGGCACAAGTGTGATTGTGACGTCACCACCACTTAGTGGCAAATGGGGGTTGTTGTTGTATCTGTATGTGTATCTGCCTGTTTGTGTATCTGTCTTTGTGTATGTGTGTGTATCTGTGTGTGTATCTGTGAGACCAGGAAAAGCACCGGCCAGAAATGATTTCCCAAGACAACTGCTGAGGGAGGGTGGTGTTTGTATTCAGACTGCCCTATGTGACATCATCACAAATGTCTGGACCACTGGATGCGTTCTGCAGGATTGGAAGGATGCCCTGGTGGTCCCCCTCTTTAAAGTTGATCCCTTTTTAAGAAGAAAGGCCGCACAGACTGTAACAACTACGGGGAAATCTCCCTCCCCAGTGACGGGGAAAGGTCCTGGCAAGGATGATTCCACATCCCCTTTCCAGGCACGCTTGAGCAGAGGGCAGAAATTGTAACAACTATTGGGGCATTTCTCGACTCAGTGTGTCGTATTATATGTCCGTCTGCTACAGCAGAGGCATATGGAATTCCAACAAGACCTACATCTCTGCTTTATTGACCTGGTCAAGGCCTATGATACCATCAGTTGGACTGGGCTCTGGGTTGGTCTTCATGCTTACGGAGTCCCTGACTCTCTGCTCACAACCATCAAGGACCTTCATGATGGTGAACAGGCCCGGGTAAAGCTACGTGGCCAGGAGTTGGAGCCATTCCCTCTTCACCTTGGGTGCGAAAGGGATGTCCTCTGACTCCCACATTAATTTACATCTCTTTGACCACGTAGTTCGTGAAGCCTTCGATGGCTGTACCGAGGAGATTTTCATCTGGTACAAATACAATGGAGGCTCATCGATGCCCGGGTGTGGTCGAGGGATGCTGATGATCTGGTAATTGCCGCTCACTCAGAGAAGGAGTTGGAGGCGCTGCTGCTGAACCTGGGGACTTACCATCAGCCCCACCAAAACTAAGCACCTGCCTGGGTATTTTGTGCCACCAAACACTCCACCCCTTCAGCTCCGCATTGGTGATGGAGCGGTTGTGGAGAGAGTGGAGAGTTTCCCATACCTGGGGTCAGTGTGCTCATGACCGGCTCCGGTTTGACATCAGAGTTCTCACTTCGAATCAGTCGGGCGGCATTATTTTTTCATCGGCTGCACAATGCTGTTTGGAAGCTACCTGGTCTGTTGCTCCACACGAAGCTTCGGGTCTTCTCGTCCACAGTCATGCCCTCCCTTCTGTATGCTTGTGAAACGTGGACCCCTCTAATGGAACATCTGCGCTGGTAAGAAACATTCAGGCTGGCATGCCCTACGATCCATTATGGGTTTAACCAGGCTGGATTGTGTGAGGAGCTCACAAATCCTTGAAAGATCTGGACAAATTCCCATTAGTGAGCTCCTCTGGCAGGAAAGGTTGCGTTGGCTGGGTCATGTAGCTCGCATACCCAGCCACCGTCTACCCAGCCACCGCATGCCCAAGCAGCTTCTGTTAGGCCGCATAGAGGGGGCTAAACGGGCACGGCATGGGCTTGAGAAGAGATGGAGTGATGCGTTATGGAAAGAAGTGGAGCTGAGTGGACTTGACGACAACTGGTATCAGCGGTGTCAAGTTCGGGCTCTGAAGGAGGCTCGTGAAGGACGGCGCTGGGCAATTTGAGGCAGTCGCCCTCAAGCAGCAACGGAGGGCATAGGAGCGAGGCTCACAACAACCAGAGGAGTGCCGGGCGACTAGAATACAGCAAGTTGGCACAGTAGGGGGTACAGCTGTGGGTACAGCTGGTGCATCGGCCAGTCATCTAATTCAGCCAACCCATGGCACCTGCTGGGTCTGTCCCGAGACCTGTCAGCGAACCTTCGACACTTCACGTGGCCTAAAAGTAGTGCACCTGGCCTGGCACAGGCGGCGTAGTGACGTCACTGCCATTTATTGGTGAATGGCGCCTTTGTTTGTCGTGACAAAGTTCTCCCGTGTAGCCTCAACATACAGTTGGGGCAAGTGCTGTTCGCAGCACGGCACATCACCACCGGGGAGACAAAGGCGGCCTCCCGGCCTTCATAGGTGCTCGCTAACAACACTAGCCTCAGTCTGTTAAAGCTATACGGGGGGGGGGGCTATTTGTCTTTGTTATATAAATAATGTGGAGAGCGGTGGTGTAGCGGTCAGCGCGCAGCACTACGGAACCGGCAATCCGAGTTCGATTCCAGCTCACGGCCACCACAATCACCAGCGACGATTGACTGGACCGGTCTTGGGAGTCCCTCCTAGGTCGGCTCAGCCTTCAACCCCGAGCCCCCCTGCCTGCTAATGTTATCTAACCAACCAGCGGCGTTCCACTGTATCTGCTGATCTCCAAATCGTTTAAACGGAGAGAATATTAAACAAAAAAACATAATCTCCCTCTCCCAGCCATCAACTCTCCCCCCGCCCCATCATTCCCCTCCTCCACCCCCACCCCGCCCCTCCGTACCAATTACCTACATCGAGTTGTTAGCGACTTGTCAGATATGTTTTTATCTGTTAAATAAATATATTAATATTCCGCACGTGGTGAATAGAAAATGGTCACCGGCTCTCGAGCCTCCGCCCGCCCCACCCCCACCACCACCATCCAGAACCACCCCCTCGAGCCCCCTACGATTGCCAGGCAATTACCCAAATCTCGTAGCTAACGATGGACGGGGGGGGGGGGCAAAGTTACATTTATCTACAGCAAAATATATTTAACACAATTACCACCTCCACTTCTCATCCTCACAATGCCCCCCCCCAACCCACTCCCAGCCCCCACTCCCAGCCCCCACTCCTCTTCTCGCCCGCTCTGCCAATTACCCAAATCTCGTCGCTAACGAGCCAAGTAAATAAATAAATAAATAGCCTTAAATACATGAGCGGCGGCCCTAAGGCACCCCCCCCCCTGCTCCCACGTCCCACCCCCACGTCCCACCCCCACGTCCCACCCCCACGTCCCACCCCCACGTCCCGCCCCCCACCCCCACGTCTCCCCCAAACCCCCATGTCCCCCCCCACCACCACGTCCCCATCACCACCACGTCTCCCCCCATGCCCCCCCCACTCCTGCACATCCAGTGACGACCGACTCGGAACTGCGTTCTCTGCACTTCATGCGCAGCTCCCCCCACCCCCCCCCCCCCCCCCCGTGTAGCCTCTAACAGGCTGTTGGGACAAGTGCTATTGGCGAGTAGCACCTATGAAGGCACCCACGCCCCCACTCCTTTGTCTCCCCTTTTCTGATGGTTACACATCACACGAGCTGCTCATTTGAGGCCGAGTCGACCCAGAATCGGTTCTGAGAATCGTCACTGGTGGTGGTGTTGGTGGTCGTGAGCGGGAATGGAACTCGGATCGCCGGGTTCGTAGCGCAGTGCGCTAACCGCTACACACACAGACATACACACACACACAGACATACAACCACAGACACAGACAGACAGACAACAACAACAACCGCCATTCGCCACTAAGTGGCGGTGACGTCACCACGACGCTTGTGCCAGGCTATGTGCACCCTGAGGCCACGTGAAGTGTCGGACGCCCGCTGGCAGGAGGTCACGGGGCAGACCCAGGTGCCACGTGTCGACTGACTGAGATGACTGGCTGATGCACCACCTGTGCCAATCTGCTATACTTTAGCCACCCGGCGCTCCACTCGTTGTTGTGAGCGTCGCTCCTCCGCCCTCCGTTATTGTTGGAGGGCGACTGCCTCCAACTGCCCAGTAGCGTCCTTCACGAGCCTCCTCCACAGAGGCCGATCTTGACACTGCTCGTACCAGTCATCGGCAAGTCCACTCAGCTCCACGTCCTCCTGTACCACATCACTCCATCTCTTCTCTACACCGTGCCGCGCCCGATTAGCCACCTCGATCCGGCCGAACAAAAGCTGTTTCAGCATGCGGTGTCTGGGCATGCAGGCTACATGACCCAGCCAACACAGCCTTGCCTGCCGGAGGAGCTCACCGATGGGACCTTGCCCAGATCTTTCAAGGATTTTTGAGCTCCTCACACAATCCAGCCTGGTTAAACCCAGGATGGATCGTAGGCAGGCTAACCTAAATGTTTCTAACCAGCGAAGATGTTCCATTAGGGGAGTCCACGTTTCGCAAGCGTAGAGAAGGGAGGGAATGACCGTGGCCGAGAAGACCTGAAGCTTAGTGCGGAGCGAAAGAACATGTAGCTTCCACACAGCGTTACGCAACCGATGAAAAGATATTGCCGCTCGACTGATTCGGAGTGAGACCTCTGCTGTTAAACTGGAGCCGGTCATAAGCACACTGCCCAGGTTTGGGAAACTCTCCACTATCTCCACAACTGCCCCATCACCGATTGGGAGTTGTGGGGGTGGAGTGTCCGATGGTACAAAATACCCAGGCAGGTGCTTAGTTTTGGTGGAGCTGATGGTAAGGCCCCACCTCTTAGTGGCACGCTCCAGTCTCAGCAGCAGCGTCTCCAACTCCTCCTCTGAATGAGCAGCTATTACCAAATCATCGGCATACATAACGTGGTTGAGCAATAAAGGGAGCCATCCCTTGACCGCACCCGGGCATCGATCAGCCTCCCATTATATCTGTACCATATGGAGATTCCCCCGGTACAGCTATTGAAGACTTCACGAACTACGTGGTCAAAATATATGTTAAATAATGTGGGAGCCAGAGGACATCCCTGTCGCACCCCAAGGTGTACAGGGAATGGCTCTGACTCCCGGCCATGTAGATTTACCCGGGCCCGCTCACCATCATGAAGGTCCTTAATGATCGTGAGCAGAGGGTCAGGGACTCCAAAAGCACGAATAACACTGATGGTATCATAGGCCTTGACCAGGTCAATAAAGCAGAGATGTAGGTCTTGCTGGAATTCCCTACACCTCTGCTGTAGCAGACGGACAGAAAATATGGCATCTGTGCAGGGCCGCCCTTTCCTGAAACCGCATTGGGGCTCTGCAAGCCTCTCCTCAGTGTGCCTGGCAAGGCGATGTTGAATAATCCTTGCCAGGACCTTTTCCGGCACACTGAGGAGTGAGATGCCCCTGTAGTTGTTACAGTCTGTGCGGTCCCCCTTCTTAAAGAGGGAGACCACCAGGGCATCCTTCCAATCCTGCAGAACCCGTCCAGTGGTCCAGACTGTTGTTATGATGTCATATAGGGCAGTCTGTGCATAAACGCCACCCTCCCTCAGCATTTCGCTTGGGAGATCATCTCTGCCCGCTGCCTATCCTGGTCTCAGACTCCGGATCGCCTTCAGTACTTCCTGAACAGATGGCACCTCAGCCAGTCACTCACAGGGGGTGACTTCTTCCAATATTTGAGGCACCGCAGCCTCAGCAGGGTCATCCCCACTTTGTGCCACGATGTTTTCCTGGCTGAGAGATTTCCCCTCCCCCAGAACCTCACAGAAATGCTCAGAAAATCTGAAAACCTGTTCCTGAGGGTCGGAGATTGGATCACCGTTTTTTTCCCCTAATGATGGTAATAGGTGTGTGGCGCTGCAGGTTACTTTTTAGATGGAGTTAAATTGAGATTTGTGATCGCGGGCCACTGAGGCAGAAGCCATATCCTCAGCAACCCGCGACTACCACCCATCCTTGCAGCACCTCACGGCTCTCCGAACCTCCGAGCGAAGGCTGCGGTAAGCCTCCTCATTCTCTGACGTGGGATTCTGTAGCCGATGATAGTGGGCCTGTCGCTTTTTCTCAACTATCCTGAACACCTCCTCTGTCGGGCCAGGGTATCTGGGGAGGTCTGGACCGCGTACCCAAAGCAGCCATTGCAGCTGCATGAGTGACAGGCCTAAACCTCGCCCATTTACCCACGATATTAGGAGGAGTGGGGGATGATGCCAACCCCAGCCGCAGGCATGATGAAATTATCGCTTGCAACTTTCATCAGATAGCTAAGACCAGGCCACTTTAGGTTGGAATGGGGTCCTGAGTGTACACCCACCACCGGAGCAGAAGAATGGCAGGCGCATCTTACAGATGACAAGTCGATGGTCAGAGGGCAGATCAGCTCCACGGTAGGTCTTGGTGTCGAGGACATGGGCTCGCATCCGCTGGTCCGTCACTATGTAGTCCAGCAGATTTTCTTGCTTGGACCCGGCATGATTCCATGATGTTGTGTGGATGCGCCGATGCCGGAAAAGCGTGTTGGTAATTACAAGCCCATGGGCCGCACAAAAATCTAGCAACCTTTTACCGTTGTTATTGAGCTGATCTGGCCCATGCCCTTCAATCACTCCAGACCAGGTGCCAGCATCATGACCAACTCGGGCCTTGAAGTCACCCAACAAGATGACTCTATCCCGAGGTGCCACTTTAGCCAGCACCGGTGACAGGAGGTCATAGAAGGCATCTGACTCATCGGCTTTGCCTGCATCCCTCCACGGATGTTCATCTTCGGTGGGGGCATAAGTAAACACGACCACCACTCTTCACCTCCGATTGATTGGAACGCGAGCCCAAAGTAGCCTGGGGCTTACAGCTTCCCACACCTCACCACCACGCTTCCACGCCCCCTTTATTCTTTTGTTCAAAAGAAGAGCCACACCTTGTTGTTTGGCAGTCTACTGCCCAGAGTAGAGGACTGTCCACCCCTCATGGTGGCAGGAGCCAGAACCAGTCCACCGGACCTCCTGATTGCCATAGAGATCCAGGCGGTACCGGTCCAGCTCCCGACAGAGGAGTGGCAGCCTCTCCTCTGCAGTGAGCGTTCGAACATTCCACGTGGCCACACGAAGTGGCTTTTCCTTGTTTCTGGCGGAGCCCCGAGGGTAGAGATTCAATCTCCTGGCTCCGCCAATTGGGGTTTGGCCAGGAGACGTCATAGACGCCTGTCCCCCCGGGGCCTCCGGCACAAGCTTATTTGTTAGATATTTTAGACGTGGTTTAGTGGTAAATTTTTGAAGGTGGAGGGGTTACCAGCCCCTCGCACCCATCCAGAGCCTCCGTTTAGCCCCTGTGGTGGTCACAGACGCCATGAGGGGAGGAGCCAATCGGAATTGGCCCTCCCTCCACAGCACTGTCCACGACAGAGTTGCCCGTCCGGCACCGCTAGGAGGTAGGGGGTTTTTTTGCCGGACAGACACACACACATACACACAGAGAGACACACACAGACACACACACACACGCGCACTCCCCTCTAATTGCAGCTGTCAGAGCGCGCGGCTATGAGTTCCACGCACCGGCTCCGAGGAGCTCCCTGCCTCCTCCCCCTGCCCCCTCCCCCCTCCCCCTGCCCCTTCCTTCACCGCCCATCCCCTTCCGCGTAGTCAAACTCACTCGGACTTTCAAGTGGCAGGAAACACAAATGAGCAGACTCTGTTACCAGCGCGAAACAAACCATACAACTCCCCTGAACTACCAGGGGGGGGCTGGAGTGGTGGGGGGAGGGGCTGGCAGGATGACCCCCCCGTTTGGGGTGCAAACACGGGGGGGAGGGGGTACCAGGAGGAGGTGGGGGCTGTGTGGCCAGTGCAGCGGTTAGTGCACTGCGCTACAAACCCGGTGACCCGAGGCCAACTCCATCAATGACGAATTCTCTGTACAGGCTCTGGGCCTCCCCTAGGTCGACTCGGCCTACAAACGAGTACCTGGTGTAGCGGTGTGTAGTAAACATCGCCTTTGGGGGAGACAAAGGCGGCCGGGCGTAGTGCTCGCAACCCATCCCCTCGTGTGCCGTGCCGGCCTTCATAGGTGCTGCTCGCTAACAGCACTTGGCCCGACAGTCTGTGAAGGCTACACCGGGGATCTTTGTCTTTGGGAGAGAGCGGATGATGGAAGGATTTAGCAGCGGAGGTAACGGGGGGGGGGGGACGAACTTTAATCAATGCACCCCCTCTTCCCCCCCTACCCCCCAACTCTAATCCCCCCTCCAACCCTAATCCCACCCCCCTCGTCGAGATAGCGCTGTTCGTTGCTGGCCGTTTGACGTTTTGGGGCGCGTGCTCAGCGCTAGGTTATCACTGCGTTCTGGTGTTGGGGGTGGTGATGGTGGTGGTGATGGGGGTGGTGATGGGGGTGGTGATGGTGGTGGTGATGGGGGTGGTGATGGGAGTGGTGATGGGGGTGGTGATGGGAGTGGTGATGGGGGTGGTGATGAGGGTGGTGATGGTGGTGGTGATGGGGGTGGTGATGGGGTGGTGATGGTGGTGGTGATGGTGGTGGTGATGGGGGTGGTGATGGGGGTGGTGATGGTAGTGGTGATGGGGGTGGTGATGGGGGTGGTGATGGGGGTGGTGATGGGGGTGATGGAGGTGGTGATGGGGGTGGTAATGGGGGTGGTGGTGATGGGGGTGGTGATGGGGGTGGTGGTGATGGGGGTGGTGATGATAGTGGTGGTGATGGGGTGGTGATGGGGGTGGTGATGGTGGTGGTGGTGGTGGTGGGGAGGGGCATGGGGGTTGGGGAGACTCGCGGTGGCCGCGTTCGGCGCATTGCGGGAGAGACATCAACCCGCGTGGGAGAGGAGGTGGGGGGGGAGAGTGGGAGCGTGGGGCAGAGTGGGAGATTGAGAGAATGAGTGGGAGATTGAGATCATGAGTGGGAGATGGAGAGAATGAGTGGGAGATTGAGAGAATGAGTGGGAGATTGAGAGAATGAGTGGGAGATTGAGAGAATGAGTGAGAGATTGAGAGAATGAGTGGGAGATTGAGAGAATGAGTGGGAGATTGAGAGAATGAGTAGGAGATTGAGAGAATGAGTGGGAGATTGAGAGAATGAGTGGGAGATTGAGAGAATGAGTGGGAGATTGAGATAATGAGTGGGAGATTGAGAGAATGAGTGGGAGATTGAGAGAATGAGTGGGAGATTGAGAGAATGAGTGGGAGATTGAGATAATGAGTGGGAGATGGAGAGAATGAGTGGGAGATTGAGAGAATGAGTGGGAGATTGAGAGAATGAGTGGGAGATTGAGAGAATGAGTAGGAGATTGAGAGAATGAGTGGGAGATTGAGAGAATGAGTGGGAGATTGAGAGAATGAGTAGGAGATTGAGAGAATGAGTGGGAGATTGAGAGAATGAGTGGGAGATTGAGAGAGATTGAGAGAATGAGTGGGAGGTTGAGAGAATGAGTAGGAGATTGAGAGAATGAGTAGGAGATTGAGAGAATGAGTGGGAGGTTGAGAGAATGAGTAGAAGATTGAGAGAATGAGTAGGAGATTGAGAGAATGAGTGGGAGATTGAGAGAATGAGTGGGAGTTTGAGAGAATGAGTGGGAGATAAGAGAGGTTGAAAGGTTGAGGGAGAGATGTAGAGGGAGGGTGAGAGGGAGAGGCCCAGATGCACCGTGTGTAGGATATGCACGGAACGTGTGGGTGAGTTCAGGTGAGCCGGGTGAGTGCATGAGAGTGTGGGTGAGTGCGGATGAGAGTAGGAGAGTGTGGGAGAGTGCAGATGAGAGCATGAAAGTGTGGGTCAGTGCAGGTGAGTGCGGGTGTCCGGCAAAAACACTGAATCTTTACCCTCGGGGTTCCTCCACAAACAACAAAAAGCCACTGCGGCTGGCCACGTGGAATGTTCCAATGCTCACTGTGAAGGAGAAGCTGCCACTCACCTGTCAGAAGCTGGACCGGTACCGCCTGGATCTCTGCGGCATTCAAGAGGTCCAGTGGACTGGCTCCTGCCACCATGAGGGGTGGACAGTCCTCTACGTTGGGCTCGCCTTCCCATCAACCGGAGGCGAGGAGTGGTGGTCGTGGTTACTTATGCCCCCACCGAAGAGGAACATCCGTGGAGGGATGCAGGCATGGCCGATGAGTCAAATGCCTTCTATGACCTGTCACAGTTGCTAGCTAAAGTGGCCCCTCGGATCGAGTCATCTTGTTGGGTGACTTTAATGCCCAATTTGGTCATGATGCTAGCACCTCGTCTGGAATGATTGGAAGGCATAAGCCAGATCAACTCAATAACGTCAGGAGGCTGCTAGATTTTTGTGCAGCCCATGGGCTTGTAATTACCAAAACACTGTTCCGGCATCGGCACATCCACACAACATCATGGATGCACGTTGGATCCAAGCAAAAACATCTGCTGAACTACAGTGAGGGAAAAAAGTACTTGATCCCCTGCTAAATTTGTACGTTTGCCCACTGAAAAAAAATTGATCAGTCTATAATTTTAATGGTAGGTTTATATGAACAGTGAGAGACAGAATAACAACTAAATCAAGAAAAACGCATGTCAATAATGTTATAAATTGATTTGCATTTTAATGAGGGAAATAAGTATTTGACCCCTCTGCAAAAAATGACTTAGTACTTGGTGACAAAACCCTTGTTGGCAATCACAGAGGTCAGACCTTTCTTGTAGTTGGCCACCAGGTTTGCACACATCTCAGGAGGGATTTTGTCCCACTCCTCTTTGCAGATCTTCTCCAAGTCATTAAGGTTTCGAGGCTGACGTTTGGCAACTCGAACCTTCAGCTCTCTCCACAGATTTGCTATGGGATTAAGGTCTGGAGACTGGCTAGGCCACTCCAGGACCTTAATGTGCTTCTTCTTTAGCCACTCCTTTGTTGCCTTTGCCGTGTGTTTTGGGTCATTGTCATGCTGCAATACCCATCCACGACCCATTTTCAATGCCCTGGCTGAGGAAAGGAGGTTCTCACCCAAGATTTGACGGTACATGGCCCCGTCCATCGTCCCTTTGATGCGGTGAAGTTGTCCTGTCCCCTTAGCAGAAAAAACATCCCCAAAGCATAATGTTTCCACCTCTGTGTTTGACGGTGGGGATGGTGTTCTTGGGGTCATAGGCAGCATTCCTCCTCCAAACACGGCGAGTTGAGTTGATCCCAAAGAGCTCCATTTTGGCCTCATATGACCACAACACTTTCACTGAGTTGTCCTCTGAATCATTCAGATGTTCATTGGCAAACTTCAGACGGGCATGTATATGTGCTTTCTTGAGCAGGGGGACCTTTCGGGTGCTGCAGGATTTCAGTCCTTCACGGCGTAGTGTGTTACCAATTGTTTTCTTGGTGACTATAGTCCCAGCTGCCTTGAGATCACTGACAAGATCCTCCCGTGTAGTTCTGGGCTGATCCCTCATCATTCTCATGATCATTGCAACTCCACGAGGTGAGATCTTGCATGGAGCCCCAGGCCGAAGGAGATTGACAGTTCTTTAGTGTTTTTTCCATTTGCGAATAATCGCACCAACTGTTGTCACCTTCTCACCAAACTGCTTGGCAATGGTCTTGTAGCCCATTCCAGCCTTGTGTAGGTCTACAATCTTGTACCTGACATCCTTGGAGAGCTCTTTGGTCTTGGCCATGGTGGAGAGTTTGGAATCTGATTGATGTATTGCTTCTGTGGACAGGTGCCTTTTATACAGGTAGTAATCTGAGATTAGGAGCACTCCCTTTAGGAGTGTGCTCCTAATCTCAGCTCGTTACCTGTATAAAAGACACCTGGGAGCCAGAAATCTTTCTGATTGAGAGGGGGTCAAATACTTATTTCCCTCATTAAAATACAAATCAATTTATAACATTTTTGACATGCGTTTTTCTGGATTTTCTTGTTGTTATTCTGTCTCTCACTGTTCAAATGAACCTACCATTAAAATTATAGACTGATCATTTCTTTGTCAGTGGGCAAACGTACAAAATCAGCATGGGATCAAATACTTTTTTTCCCTCACTGTATATAGTGACGAAACAGCAGATGTGGTCCCATGTCCTTGACTCTAGGACCTACTGTGGAGCTGATCTGCCCACTGACCATCGACTTGTCATCTGTATGATGGGCCTGCCATTATTCCACTCTGGTGGTGGGGATACATCCATGACCCTATTCAAACCCCCAGTGGCCTAGTCTCAGCTAGCTTATGAAAGTTGCAAGCGAGAATTTCATCATTGCTTGCAAATGGGGTTAGGATCGCCCCCCCCTCCTCCTGATACCGAGGGGAAATGGGTGAAGTTTAGGACTGTGGCTCATGTAGCTGCAATGGCTGCTTTGGGTGCATGGTCCAAACCTCCCCAGAGACCCTGGCTGACAGATGAAGTGTTCCGGCTGGCTGAGAAAAAGCGACAAACGCACGCACCGTTTGCAGCATCCTACGTCAGAGAATGAGGCGGCTTACCGCAGCCTTCACTCGGAGGTTCAGAGAGCCATGCGGCGCTGCAAGGTTGAGCGCTGGGCGCGGGTCGCTGATGAGATGAAGTCTGCCTCAGCAGCCCGCAATCACGAATCACTCTCTAACTCCATTAAAAAAAGTTACTTTCAGCGTCACACTTATCATCAGCATTAGTGGAACGAAAGTTGGTCTCGTCTCCGACCCACAGGAACAGGGTTGCAGCTTTGCTGAGCTTTCTGTGAGGTCTTGGCAGAGGGGAAATCCCTCAGCCTGTAAAACATCATGGGGCAAAGGAAGGATGACCCTGCTAAGGCTGCCGTGCCTGAAATATTGGAAGAAGTAGTCACCCCCTGTGAGTGCCATCTGTTGAAGTACATAATGAGACCAAGAAAAGTCCCGGGCAGAGATGATCTCCCAATCACCCCCTGTGAGTGCCATCTGTTGAAGTACATAATGAGACCAAGAAAACTCCCGGGTAGAGATGATCTCCCAATCGAAATACTGTGGGAGGGTGGCGTTTGTGCTCAGAGTGCCCTATATGACATCATAACAACAGTCTGGACCACTGGACGGGTTCTGCAGGACTAGAAGGATGCCCTGGTGGTCCCCCTCTTTAAGAATGGGAAGCACACAGACTGTAACAACTACAGGGGAATCTCCCTCCTCAGTGTGCCGGGAAAGGTCCTGGCTAGGATGATTTCCCATCCCCTTGCCAGCCACGCTGAGTAAAGGCTTGTGGAGCCCCAATGTGTTTTCAGGAAAGGGCGGTCTTGCACAGATGCCATATTTTCCACCCGTCTGCTACAGCAGAGGTGTAGGGAGTTCCAACAAGACCTGCATCTCTAGCTTATTCGCCTGGTCAAGGACTATGCTACTATCAGTAGGACTGGGCTCTGGATTGTTCTTCGTGCATTCAGAGTCCCTGACCCTCTGCTCACAATCATTAAGGGCCTTCATGATGGTGAGCAGGCCGGGGTAAAACTATATAGCCAGAAGACGAAGCATTTCCTGTTCACCTTGGGGTGCGACAGATGTACTCTGGTTTCTAAATGATATAACATCATCTTTGACCACGTAGTTCGTGAAGCCTTCGATGGCTGTACCGGAGGAATTTCTATCTGGTACAAATACAATGGAAGGCTGATCGATGCCCGGGTAGGGTCAAGGAATGGCTGCCTATTGGTCAACCATGACCATGTTAAGTATGCTGATGATCTGGTGATTGCTACTCACTCAGAGGAGTTAGAGGCGCTGCTGCTGAACCGGGAGTGTGCCACTAAGAGGTGGGGCCTTACCATCAGCCCCGCCAAAACTAAGCACCTGCCTGGGTATTTTGTGCTACCAAACACTCCACCCCCTCAGCTCTTCATTGGTGATGAGGTGGATCGTTTTCCATACCTAGGCAGTGTGCTCATGGCTGGCTCCGGTTTGACAGCAGCATTATATTTTCATCAGCTGCATAACGCTGTGTAGAAGCTACCTAGTCTGTCACTCCACATCAAGCTTCAGGTCTTCTTGGACACAGTCATTCCCTTCCTTCTCTCTGCTTGTGAAACGTTGACTCCCCCTAATGGAACATCTTTGCTGGTTAAATACAATTCGGCTGGCCAGCCTATGATCCATCCTGGGTTTAACCAGGCTGGATTGTGTGACGAGCTCACAAATCCTTGAAAAATCGAGACAAAGTTCCATCAGTGAGCTTCTCCGGCAGGCAAGGCTGCGTTGGCTGGGTCACGTCGCCCGCATGCCCAGCCACCGGATAGAGGGGTCTAAAAGGGCGGGGCACGGGCTAGAGAAGAGATGGAGTGATGTGGTACAGGAGGATGTGGAGCCGAGTGGACTTGCCGATGACTAGTATCATCGGTGTCAAGATCGGAGGCTCGTGACGGACGCTATTGGGCAGCTGGAGGCAGTCGCCTTCCAGCAACAACAGAGGGCAGAGGAGCGACGTTCACAACAACGAGCGGAGCGCCCGGTAGCTAAAACACAGCAAGACGGCACAGCAGGGGGTACAGGCAGTGCATTGGCCATTCATCTCAGTCAGTCAACCAATTGCACCTGGGTCTGTCCCGTGACTTCCTGCCAGCGAGCGTTCGGCACTTCACGTGGCCTTAACGTGCACGTAGCCTGGCACAAGCGCCGTGGTGACGTCACCGCCACTGAGTGGCGAATGGCGGTTGTTGTTGTGGTTGTTGCCGTGTGGATGTGCGGGAGTCATTCTCACCAATGACTCAAACTCGGCGCGCGAGCACAGAAACACATCCCGCCCACCTGCTCCACCTGCTCCCCCACCTCCTCCTCCCCCTCCCTCGCCTCTCCCACCACCTCTTCACGTCTCCCTCCTCCCTCTCCTCTTTGCCCCTCCCCCCGCCACCAGCACAACGCTGACATTCGCTCCCAGGCGCCAATTAAAACATCGCGGCCACAGTGGCGGAGGAGGATTAATTAATGCAGCCGGCTCCTATTATAGGGCACGCGGCATTTACTGCGCTTAGTGTCGGGAGGAGGGGGCGAGCTTAGGTCTCATATTCATGACCCCCCCCCCACTAACACATCCCGTCAGCCACGCACGCACGCACGGCCTTTCATTCCCCATTCTTGTGGGATCGCTTCACGGAACTCGGCAGCACCGACTCGGCACGAGGAAAAAAATGACTCGGCTTCGACATGCGGCGTCTCATCAGCAGCGCCCTGGCTCGCGGCTGCCGTCTGACACCACGTGGCATATGGACACGAATTCGTCGGCTGAAAGCATCTGAAGAGATAGGGGAGCGCAGAGCTCGGGAAATCGTTGGTGGGGCGAGCTCCTCGGCCGCAGAGCGGAAGGGTTGCGAGTTCACGTCCTGGTTCAACAAAGAGAGGGTGGGGAGGGTGGTGTTGACCGACTCAGCCAATCATCAATGCTCTTCCCTTCCTGGATCGATACAATAGGTACTACTTTGCGTGTGTTTTTTTTTTGGGGTGGGGAGGGTGGTCGGAGAGCGTGGGGCGCGAAGTCAACACTGGCTGTTGAACAGACTCACCACCGCCGTGGGAATGTGGAATTTCAACAAACCGGGGATGATCGCCGATGTCACTCGACGATTTTTTGAGCGACGCGGGAGAATCGCTCCGAGCAGAGGCGGCTCCCTGGCTCCCTCGCTCCACAGCCTCCTGGCTGGCTCGCTCGCTCCCTGACTCACTCGCTCCACAGCCTCCTGGCTCACTCGCTCCACAGCCTCCTGGCTGGCTCGCTCGCTCCCTGGCTCACTCGCTCGCTCCCTGGCTCACTCGCTCGCTCCCTGGCTCACTCACTCCAGAGCCTCCTGGCTGGCTCGCTCGGTCCCTGGCTCACTCGCTCCACAGCTACCTGGCTCACTCGCTCCACAGCTTCTTGGCTCACTCGCTGGCTCCCTAGCTCACTCGCTCCACAGCCTCCTGGCTCACTCGCTCCACAGCCTCCTGGCTCACTCGCTCGGTCCCTGGCTGACTCGCTCCCTGGCTGACTCGCTCCACAGCTTCCTGGCTGGCTCGCTCACTCCCTGGCTCACTCGCTGTACAGCCTCCTGGCTGGCTCGCTCGCTCCCTGGCTCACTCGCCCCAGAGCCTCCTGGCTGGCTCGCACGCTCCCTGGCTCACTCGCTCCACAGCCTCCTGGCTCACTCGCTCGCTCCCTGGCTCACTCGTTCCAAAGCCTCCTGGCTCACTCGCTCCTCAGCCTCCTGGCTCACTCGCTCCCTGGCTTACTCGCTCCACAGCCTCCTGGCTCACTCGCTCCACAGCCTCCTGGCTCACTCGCTCGCTCCCCGGCTCACTCGCTCGCTCCCTGGCTCACTCGCTCGCTCCCTGGCTTACTCGCTCCACAGCTCCCTGGCTCACTCGCTCCCTGGCTCACTCGCTCCAGAGCCTCCTGGCTGGCTCGCTCGCTCCCTGGCTCACTCGCTCCAGAGCCTCCTGGCTGGCTCGCTCGCTTCCTGGCTCACTCGCTTCTCAGCTCCCTGGCTCACTCGCTCCCTGGCTCACTCGCTCTACAGCCTCCTGGCTGGCTCGCTCGCTCCCTGGCTTACTCGCTCCACAGCCTCCTGGCTCACTCGCTCGCTCCCTGGCTCACTCGCTCGCTCCCTGGCTCACTCGCTCGCTCCCTGGCTCACTCGCTCGCTCCCCGGCTCACTCGCTCGCTCCCTGGCTCACTCGCTCCACAGCTCCCTGGCTCACTCGCTCCACAGCTCCCTGGCTGACTCGCTCCACAGCTTCCTGGCTGGCTCGCTCACTCCCTGGCTCACTCGCTCTACAGCCTCCTGGCTGGCTCGCTCGCTCCCTGGCTCACTCGCTCTACAGCTCCCTGGCTCACTCGCTCCCTGGCTCACTCGCTCCACAGCTCCCTGGCTCACTCGCTCCCTGGCTCACTCGCTCCACAGCTTCCTGGCTCACTCGCTCCCTGGCTCACTCGCTCTACAGCTCCCTGGCTCACTCGCTCCAGAGCCTCCTGGCTGGCTCGCTCGCTCCCTTGCTCACTCGCTCCACAGCCTCCTGGTTCACTCGCTCCACAGCCTCCTGGCTCACTCGCTCTACAGCCTCCTGGCTGGCTCGCTCGCTCCCTGGCTCACTCGCTCGCTCCCTGGCTCACTCGCTCGCTCCCTGGCTCACTCGCTCGCTCCCTGGCTCACTCGCTCGCTCCCTGGCTCACTCGCTCGCTCCCTGGCTCACTCGCTCGCTCCCTGGCTCACTCGCTCGCTCCCTGGCTCACTCGCTCGCTCCCTGGCTCACTCGCTCGCTCCCTGGCTCACTCGCTCGCTCCCTGGCTCACTCGCTCGCTCCCTGGCTCACTCGCTCCACAGCCTCCTGGCTCACTCGCTCCACAGCCTCCTGGCTCACTCGCTCCGCAGCTTCCTGGCTCCATTAACCCCCACCCTTCCCCACCACCATCATAACCCCCCCTCCCGCCCCCGTCATTAATGCCCCTGCAGCCCCGCTCTGTCGTTATTCCCAATTAACGTCAATACACACGGATGCCTTTCGTCACGGATCACCCCCCCCCCCCCCTACGATGAGTTGGTGGTGAGTGAGCGGGTGAGTGACGCCTCTGGTCACGCATCACTCACCACCTCTCTCCTACATCCACCCTCACCCCGTCCCACCGCACGAGGAGTTGGTGGTGAGTGGGTGGGCGGATGAACGGGTGACAGGGTGCGTGATGACAGGGCAGGTGGGTGAGTGGATGACTGAGTGGGTGAGAGAGTTGGTCGATGGATAAGTGGGTGGGTGAGAGAGTGGGTAGGTGGGTAAGAGAGTGGGTAGGTGGATGAGAGAGTGGGTAGGTGGGTGAGAGAGTGGGTTTGTGGGTGAGTGGGGAGGTGAGTGAGAGAGTGGGTAGGTGGGTGAGAGAGTGGGTAGGTGGGTGAGAGAGTGGGTTTGTGGGTGAGTGGGAAGGTGAGTGAGAGAGTGGGTGTGTGGGTGAGAGAGTAGGTAGGTGGGTGAGAGAGTGGGTAGGTGGGTGAGAGAGTGGGTAGGTGGGTGAGAGAGTGAGTAGGTGGGTGAGAGAGTGAGTAGATGGGTGAGCGAGTGGGTAGGTGGGTGAGCGAGTGGGTAAGTGGATGGGTGAGTGGCTGAGTGAATGGCTGGGGTGAGTGTACGTTTGTGCGAGTCAATGAATGGGTGAGTGGATGGGTGTGGGAGAGTTTGGGTTCAGATGTTCAAGACGCATCAGGTTTATTGCTCAAGGCATTTCCGTAGGGAGGAGAGGGGAGAGGGAGGAGTGGGGAGAGGGACGAGTGGTAAGAGGGACGAGTGGGGAGAGGGACGAGTGGGGAGAGGGACTAGTGGGGGAGAGGGACGAGTGGGGAGAGGGACGAGTGGGGAGAGGGACGAGTGGGGAGAGGGACGAGTGGGGAGAGGGACGAGTGGGGAGAGGGACGAGTGGGGAGAGGGACGAGTGGGGAGAGGGACGAGTTGGGAGATGGAGAGGGACGAGTGGGGAGAGGAACGAGTGGGGAGAGGGAGAGGGACGAGTGGGGAGAGGGAGGAGTGGGGAGAGGCGCCACGCTACGCGCTGGCTACGCGCGTAGCGTCGCGACTGCGAAATCACAACCCCCCACTACCCTCCCCACCCACTACCCCGAATCTGTCTCCATAGGTCAAGCACCTCTTGACCTTCTTACAAAGCGGAACCAATTCGCAGCAGTGGTAATGGTGGTGCCGCGGGGGCGATGGTGGCGATGGTGGCGATGGTGGCGGTGGCGATGGTGGCGATGGTGGCGATGATGGCGATGGTGTTGATGGTGATGGTGGTGGCCACGCTGCACGTGGTTGCTGTGACCCAGCGCTGTGGAGTCACCAGCGAGGTTGGTGGATCACACACAGATGGGCTGTGAAACTCCCTTCCACGTGGACGTCTTGGAGGAGGAGCCGTGCCCTGGCTCGCCAGGAGCAGACGGCACTGCGAGTGGACTAATCTCCATCTGTTTCCATCTGTACGAGGATAGAGCCTTGGCCCCTCACGCGAGACGTAGGGATTTCTCCGGGTGCTCCGCTTCCACTCCCCCCCCCCCCCCCCCGTCAATAACAAAAACAACAACGCATCACTCAATGAGAGCCGAACACATCTTGATAAACAAATAAAACCGCCAATGTAGCATGGGCAGGACCCTCCTGCGAACGAGTCCGTGCCACTCAGCGTGGCTCGGCTGCGACAGTGGAGAGAGGAAGCTCCCCCGCTCCACACCATCACCAACTCCGTGCGAGTCGACGGTGGCCGTGCTCACCCCGAGGTCTGCTCACCCCGAGGTCTGCTCACCCCCACGTCTGCTCACCCCGACGTCTCCTCACCCCGACGTCTGCTCACCCCGAGATCTGCTCACCCCGAGGTCTCCTCACCCCGACGTCTCCTCACCCCGACGTCTGCTCACCCCGAGGTCTGCTCACCCCGAGATCTGCTCACCCCGACGTCTGCTCACCCCGAGATCTGCTCACCCCGAGGTCTCCTCACCCCGACGTCTCCTCACCCCGACGTCTGCTCACCCCGAGGTCTGCTCACCCCGAGATCTGCTCACCCCGACGTCTGCTCACCCCGAGGTCTGCTCACCCCGAGATCTGCTCACCCCGAGGTCTGCTCACCCCCACGTCTGCTCACCCCGAGGTCTCCTCACCCCGACGTCTCCTCACCCCCACGTCTGCTCACCCCGAGGTCTCCTCACCCCGACGTCTCCTCACCCCGACGTCTGCTCACCCCGAGGTCTCCTCACCCCGACGTCTCCTCACCCCGACGTCTGCTCACCCCGAGATCTGCTCACCCCGACGTCTGCTCACCCCGACGCTCAGGGGCTCTTGGAAGCGACTGCTTTGTGACAGTCATTCACGTTGTGCCGCTCCTCTTGAAATATTGAGGGTTTTTTTCTTTCAAATCGGAGTAGCCTTATCCTCTCTGAGATTAAAGATAGGCTGGCCTTAAGCAGAATCTGTTTAGAATTCGGAGAAGATACAGCAGCAGAAGTGAGTGTGAAAGCGATGGGTATTACCTTGTGATCGCGGCATCTTTTGAGGAAGGTCAGCGTCTCGATGAGCTGTGACTTCTTGTCCCGTTGTCTGTTAAAAGCTCTAACAGATAGGTGAAAACCCTCCCCATGAAGTATATCAATTCTAGATTTAAAGCTTTCGTGACTGCTAGGATCCATACTCTTTGGTTCTATTGGGTAAAGTCACGTAGGTGAAAATAAAATAACAATAAATCACGACGTTTCGGCCACAACACAAGCGGCCTTTATCAGGTGAAGGGACGAGACTGTCTGGAGGACAGCACTGGAGTGGAAGAAGCCACGCTTAGATCACGACCTTTAAGCTGTGTGAGAAGAAAAAGACCACGCGCCTTGACAAAGGAATTAGCATATAATTTAGCATTGAAATGGCTCATTGAAATAGCTAAGTTAAAGTATACACATCCGCAGAGGTACCCCTTGACAAAGGAATTAGCATCTAATTTAGCATTGAAATAGCTGAGTGATTAGCTTGTAACTGGTCACAGAAATAGCTATGTTAAAGTTAGAGCATATACATTCACCGAGGCACCTAGTACAAATCAAACAGGAGAATTTAGCGAAACACAACCACGCTCAGACATCGGACCTGTGTGCGAGCAAACAAGGTGTTCTGACAAATAAATTAGCATAAAAATTAGCATTTGATTGGCGGATTTTAGGACGTGCCGGTGGACTCGCAGTTTGGCGCGGGGTGGGGGGGAGGGGGGAGTTTACCTATTGATGGTGTGAAAAGGGGGAATTTAAAAGAGCTGCGAAAGTTTGGGGTACCACTACTTGAAAAATATACTGTACCATTGAAATTAGTTTAATGTTTAGTTCGATTTAGAACATCTTTCCAATGGTTGCTTAATTTGAAACCATCCTCTCGGTTGAAATTGTGTCTGTGTTTGTAGATCTGAATTGCTTCATGAACAAATCTCTGATAAAAGCCCGTGGGTTTGCAAAGAACCTTGGTATCGGAGAAAATTATATCGTGATCCCCCACAGCGTTGTAACAGTGATCAGCCACGGCAGAAGAATTCGTTTTGCCGTGTTTCAAATCTGATTTGTGCTCGCGAATTCGGTCAGAGACATGTCGCTTTGTCTCACCGATGTAGCAATCACTGCAGGTACAACTCAATTTGTAAACCCCGGGGTACTGTAAATCAGGAATGACATCCTTCACGGATGGGATCAGATCACGAATTTTGTGTACTGTATTGAACCGGACCTGGATCTTGTGTTTTTTTAGAATTTTGGAAATCTTTTTAGTAACGCCTGCTATATATGGAAGTGTGATGATTTTGACCGGAGTATCAAGTGGTTGTTTCTGTATGGAGGGAGAGACAGCTTGGCGGATGGTACGGTCAGAGTAACCATTCCTTTTGAGGGCCAGGTGTACATGTTTTAATTCACTGGTCAGGTGGCGTTGGTCCGAAATGCAATGAGCCCTATGGTATAAAGTTTTGATGAGACAATTCTTTTGGGCTGGGTGGTGGTGGGAATCAGGTTTCAAGTAAGAATCTGTGTGGGTGGGTTTCCTGTAGACAGACACAATTTCAACCGAGAGGATGGTTTCAAATTAAGCAACCATTGGAAAGATGTTCTAAATCGAACTAAACATTAAACTAATTTCAATGGTACAGTATATTTTTCAAGTAGTGGTACCCCAAACTTTCGCAGCTCTTATAAATTCCCCCTTTTCACACCATCGATAGGTAAACTCCCCCCTCCCCCCTTTCCCCCCCGCGCCAAACTGCGAGTCCACCGACACGTACACCACCTCTTTCCTAAAATCCGCCAATCAAATGCTAATTTTTATGCTAATTTCTTTGTCAGAACACCTTGTTTGCTCGCACACAGGTCCGATGTCTGAGCGTGGTTGTGTTTCGCTAAATTCTCCTGTTTGATTTGTACTAGGTGCCTCGGTGAATGTAAATGCTCTAACTTTAACATAGCTATTTCTGTGACCAGTTACAAGCTAATCACTCAGCTATTTCAATGCTAAATTCGATGCTAATTCCTTTGTCAAGGGGTACCTCTGCGGGTGTGTATACTTTAACTTAACTATTTCAATGAGCCATTTCAATGCTAAATTATATGCTAATTCATTTGTCCAGGCACGTGGTCTTTTTCTTCTCACACAGCTTAAAGGTCGTGATCTAAGCGTGGCTTCTTCCACTCCAGCGCTGTCCTCCAGACAGTCTCGTCCCTTCACCTGATGAAGGCCGCTTGTGTTGTGGCAGAAACGTCGTGATTTTTTGTTATTTTATTTTCACCTACGTGACTTTACCCAATAGAACCAAAGAGTATGGATCCTAGCAGTCACGAAAGCTTTAAATCTAGAATTGATAACCTCTATGGGGAGGGTTTTCACCTATCTGTTAGAGCTTTTAACAGACAACGGGACAAGAAGTCGCAACTCATCGAGACGCTGACCTTCCTCAAAAGATGCCGCGATCACAAGGTAATACCCATCGCTTTCACACTCACTTCTGCTGCTGTATCTTCTCCGAATTCTAAACAGATTCTGCTTAAGGCCAGCCTATCTTTAATCTCAGAGAGGATAAGGTTACTCCGATTTGAACTCGATACTTTAGACAGGACTCTCCTACAAGCTCATTTAATGTTAACACAAAAAATGTCACCTTCTGATTGGAATCACGTAGACAACATGACTTCTTCTTCTGCTGAATCACTGTCAGTCAAATGTAAAGCTAACCTGATTTCTAAATTCAACCACCTATCAAAGAAGAACCCAGTTCCACATATAACAAAACTAGATGTTAACAAAATCGTCATTAATCAGAGTAGCACCCCGATTTCGGACAATCTGAAAACAGTACTGGCTAGGGGACTAAATTTTGCTGTCACCCCAAAACACATACCAATAGATGATATCATCTCTCAGGTCGATGTAGCCCTCAAAGGCGTAGGACACATCCAAGCAGACGTTGCGAGAGCTGAAATAGCCACTATTCTTAAGAATGCTAAGAAACCCATTAGTAACATTAGCAAAAATGAACGCTCTGAACTCGCGAATTTAAAAAGCAGAAGTGATATAGTCATCCTCTCAGCCGATAAAGGCAACGCTACTGTTATCATGGATAAAGATTCATACAACAACAAAATCCAGAATCTGCTCAACGATGGAAGTTACTCAAAAATAAAAAATGACCCTACTAATAGCCTAGCGATAAAAACCCACAAGATCATCACAAGTTCGACCTCCCTAATCGACCCAACTAAACGTCCCTCCCTAAAACCTTCTGCTGCAAGACCCCCTAGATTCTATGGTCTTCCCAAGATTCATAAAGAAGGCACCCCACTTCGACCCATCGTATCCACGATCAACTCCCATACCTATAGACTAGCCCGTTTTCTGTCAGATACCTTGCTGCCTTTCACTGGCAAAACCGCCTCAGCAGTACTCAACTCAGCCCAATTGGTCTCTATGGTCAAAGACGTTGTACTGTCCCCTGACGATATCCTTGTCAGCTTCGATGTGGTCTCTTTGTTCACCAAGGTCCCAGTACCTGATACCATTGAAATAATTGAAAATTTGGTCCAACATGGACTAGACCTCGACACACCTGCACTGGTTAGGCACTGCCTCAACAATACCTACTTTACTTGGAATGGCTCCTTCTACAAACAAAATGAGGGTACCCCCATGGGATCCCCCTTATCACCAGTGATAGCCAATATTTTCATGGAGAAATTTGAATCAGACGCCATCCAGACTTCCACCCTCAGACCTTCCCTGTGGAAGAGATATGTGGATGACACTTTCGTCATTTGGCCACAGGGCCTCCCAGCTCTGAACCTGTTCCTACACCACATCAATTCCAGACATCCCGCCATCAAATTCACCATGGAAGTGGAGAAAGATGGCAAGCTACCATTCTTAGATGTTCTGTTTGAGAGGAGACACCTGATGGCTCATTGGGGCATTCTGTCTACAGGAAACCCACCCACACAGATTCTTACTTGAAACCTGATTCCCACCACCACCCAGCCCAAAATAATTCTCTCATCAAAACTTTATACCATAGGGCTCATTGCATTTCGGACCAACACCACCTGACCAGTGAATTAAAACATGTACACCTGGCCCTCAAAAGGAATGGTTACTCTGACCGTACCATCCGCCAAGCTGTCTCTCCCTCCATACAGAAACAACCACTTGATACTCCGGTCAAAACCATCACACTTCCATATATAGCAGGCGTTACTAAAAAGATTTCCAAAATTCTAAACAAACACAAGATCCAGGTCCGGTTCAATACAGTACACAAAATTCGTGATCTGATCCCATCCGTGAAGGATGTCATTCCTGATTTACAGTACCCCGGGGTTTACAAATTGAGTTGTACCTGCGGTGATTGCTACATCGGTGAGACAAAGCGACATGTCTCTGACCGAATTCGCGAGCACAAATCAGATTTGAAACACGGCAAAACGAATTCTTCTGCCGTGGCTGATCACTGTTACAACGCTGTGGGGGATCACGATATAATTTTCTCCGATACCAAGGTTCTTTGCAAACCCACTGGCTTTTAACAAAGATTTGTTCATGAAGCAAATCAGATCTACAAACACAGAAACAATTTCAACCGAGAGGATGGTTTCAAATTAAGCAACCATTGGAAAGATGTTCTAAATCGAACTAAACATTAAACTAATTTCAATGGTACAGTATATTTTTCAAGTAGTGGTACCCCAAACTTTCGCAGCTCTTTTAAATTCCCCCTTTTCACACCATCAATAGGTAAACTCCCCCCTCCCCCCTCCCCCCTTCCCCCCCGCGCCAAACTGCGAGTCCACCGGCACGTACACCACCTCTTTCCTAAAATCCGCCAATCAAATGCGAATTTTTATGCTAATTTCTTTATCAGAACACCTTATTTGCTCGCACACAGGTCCGATGTCTGAGCGTGGTTTTGTTTCGCTAAATTCTCCTGTTTGATTTGTACTAGGTGCCTCGGTGAATGTATATGCTCTAACTTTAACATAGCTATTTCTGTGACCAGTTACAAGCTAATCACTCAGCTATTTCAATGCTAAATTCTATGCTAATTCCTTTGTCAAGGGGTACCTCTGCGGATGTGTATACTTTAACTTAGCTATTTCAATGAGCCATTTCAATGCTAAATTATATGCTAATTCCTTTGTCAAGGCGCGTGGTCTTTTTCTTCTCACACAGCTTAAAGGTCATGATCTAAGCGTGGCTTCTTCCACTCCAGCGCTGTCCTCCAGACAGTCTCGTCCCTTCACCTGATGAAGGCC